>NC_057795.1:696710289-697013226 GCF_018294505.1 Triticum aestivum
CAGGGAAAAGAAGAATATCCATCCACGGATAAATAGCAGCACTGAAATCCGGCAGGGACCATACATTTAGTAATTCCAGATTATTTGAATTTCCATTCAAAAATGAAAAAGTACAGGCGCTATGTGTGATTCTACTGTAGCTGTTGGATCCAGCGCGTGGATCAGCCGTTCGATCAGGTCAGGGACCATTGGAGAGTTTTCCTACCCTAGCCGCCGCCGCCACCAGGCGACTAGGGCGAGGCGACTCTTTTCCTCCAATCTCCACAGGCTGGTATGCTGGCCCCCTCTCCCTTCGGCCGCTGCTCCGGCGACAGGAGGGTGGGGGGACCCTGTTCCTCCGCTCTGTAGTTAGGTTTTGGATTTGTAGATCGTGGTGCGTTGTTGGGGTGATGGTAGCGGTGCCCGGACGAATAAATCTGCCTCAACCCCACTCCCACACCGGCGGTGTCCTTCATGGCGGCGTCTTGGAGTTGATGGCATCGTGTCTCTGTCGATTCCTCAGATCGACAGCGTTAGGGTTCATGGATGGTGTTGACGAGGCGGCGGCGGCGACTCCATCAGGTGTGTCTCTCCTTCTGCTCTGTCCCCGTTGTTTGTGGCGTTGTCTCCGACGTCATGGTGGAGCAGGGAGGTTTTGTAGTTCAGGAGTACGCGCAGGCGGTTGTCTACCCAAGTGACAGCTGGAAGATGGAGTATCTTGTGTTGGGTCTGTGGTCGAAGGCGGGCAGTTCTGGTTTCCTTCTCCGACGTCGTCGGCATGCGAGGGTGTTAGTTCTGAAGTTCGATAGCGTGTCCGGGGACATGTTGCCCCGGTCTGATTCTTTCAACGGCTATAGTTTTGCTTTTGGCAAACTACTTTGGAGGTCCGTAAAGCTGCTGATCAGCGATGGAGCCGCGTCGAGCTTAGGAGAAGAGGTGATCTGTCTTTCTACCCTTTGGTGGCCGCTTCGGTGGTGTCGAAGGAAAGTGACATGCGCTGGTATTTTGCATAGGATTTTCCTATCTTTTCAGTTATGTATGGTCGATGCTTACGTGCCTTGTAACTTGATCTTTATTTTATATAAATGAGACACGTATTACCATGCAAAAAAAAAGGTCAGGGACCATTGCAACTGATAATTGGAGCGAAGCCTGTGCGTTGGTGTAGGTTGCGATGTGAGCGGTGTTGCCATCCGTCCAACTTGGCCGTGCTGCAATTCACTGTGCATGTCGTGCTTGGTGCAGGTTGCAATGTACTCCCTCCGTTCCTAAATATAAATTTTTGTAGAGATTTCAGTATAAACCACATACAGATGTATATAGATGCATTTTAAGTATAGATCCATTCATTTTACTCTGTACGTAGTCCATAGTGAAATTTTTACAAAAACTTACATTTAAAAACGGAGGAAGTACATATGAATCGAGCTGCCAAAGGCAACTTGGGTCGCGGTCCCAACATCCCTATATGTGGGAGCAATGCGCGTCATCTAGTCAAAATCAGATCCGACTGTCGCGATTTTGAAGAGTTTTTCATAGGGGAAAACACACATGACATGGATACCTTGTCACGACATGGAAGATTTACCCCGCGAAAGGAAAAGGTTTGGGTGAAAGAATGAAGTAGAATCAACATCTGGCATATTGTATTATAAAACAGAGAGAAAAGGGGATAATAAATTGCACAACTGTTTGAAATGAAAGCATAAGAATTATGTATACTCTTACATGAAAAGGCGGCGCTTCTGCGGGTTGCTCGAAGAAAATGAAAAAGGTTAAAAGGAACATACTCCATCCATCCCTAGATACACGGCGTATAAATCTAGTAAAGAAAAAGTCAATTCTTTTATGAGCTTGAGCTAATACACCGAAGAAGAAAAAAACATCAACAACTACAATATTGAATAAATAGATTATGAAAACATATGAAGCATGGATTACTGTGGTTATATTGAGATTGATTTGATAGCGTTCATCTTAATATATGTTTTCCTTTTCTGTACAACTTTGTCAATCAAGCATACAAAGGTTTGACTGTTTCAAGTGAATTTACTTATATGCCTGATTTGATCTGTTTGGGGATGGAGATAGTATCGACCCAATGATTTTGTTGTTGCTATTGTTGTTGTTCTTCTTCTTTGGTTGGAACATGTGAATTCCATCTGTCGCAAGATTGGCCATAAATTGGGCATCTATCAATCTATGGGTAATACAAGTGAAGCATAATACTCCCTTGGTTTCGTATCACAACTTGGATTAGATTTGTTTAGATAAGTAGTAGGAGGACATATTAGTGTTAGATACGTCCGTATGATGACAACCTAAGAAGACGAGTAATACGCATCGGAGGGAGGGAGCAGTTAATAAATGGATGGCGTGAATGGAAAGGAATGAAACAAATCATATCCATGCGGTGAAGGATGGATCCGGCTTGCCTGCTCCCTTCCCATGCTTCCATCCGTGCTCCCACTTCATCCTATGGCTGTCGTTTTTCCTTTTTCTTTTTCTAATTTAATCATCCCCCCCTGATTTTAAGGAGATGGGGTCAGACCATATTTTGTTCTAATCAAAACAAGCCACGTACGCGGGAGCACGGATGGGCACACGCCGAGGGAGCAGGCAAGTCTCGTCCGTGAAGGATGGAAGTATTACGTGATCCAGGTAGAAATCACATATTTGACCTGAGGCAGAAATCAATTCACAAACTGACCTGCTTTCAAAAAAAATTCACTCTGCTGACCCTTTCGTGTGGCGCCCGACAGCTGGGCGTCGCACCCTACTCTGCAGCGCCCATCACTTAGGCGTCACACTTCCTGCCAGCGTGGCAGCCCTGGTCCAGCTGCGGCCCCACACGCACCTGTGCAGCGCCTAAGTCTTAGGCGCCACACATGTAATGTGCAGCGCCTAGCTCGTGGGCGCTGCACAGTCTGTGTTCCACTTGGGCTGGCCCCACCCTCTCTCCCCTCCCACCCCCACCCCACACACCCCCACCCCACCCAAACCCTAAGGCTTGCGGCCCTCCTCTCTTCCCCTCTCCCCCCCTCTCAAATCCTTCTCAAATCTTGCAAATCCGGAGTATTTGACCGTGGATTTCGAAGCCAACCCCTCCCTTAAGGTAATCTCCTCCCATCCCCTCGTTTTCATCCATAGGAATTGTCACATTTGCTCAAATCTTGCTAGTTTGGGGGAAACCCTAGTTTTGACTTGGATTTGCAAATTTGTGTTGAATGATGTTATGTTTCTTTGCTAACTTGGGTTGGTTAAGCTTCCATAGTATGCTAGGGTTAGGATTATGTGTGTTTGATGTTGGTGTTAGGGTTATGCTATGGTTATGGTTGTTTTATATGTTAGGGCATATGTGTGCAAATATTTTTCTTAAGTATTTACTTGATATATGTGTGTTTTTGATTATTGTATGGATGGGGAGAAGATGTGTTTATGTTCATCATGTGGATAGAGAGGCCTTTTTGAAAGGCAATGTTGAGACGGACCCGAATGAGCTTGACATGGTGTTTGAGAGTAGTCCTAGCTATGCGGAGCTTTTGGAACAAGTGAGGAAAGATTTGAATTGGACGGACCCAAGTGACGTTGTTGAGTTCGAGGGAAGGCATAATGTTGGTTTTGGAATGCACATCCATTGGAAGACAATGCGTGTGAACTCCGAGCAACGTTGGGTTGCATACAAGGAGACGGTTGCCGAATCTCTAGACAAGGCTCTTGAGTTATTTGTCTCCAAGAAGGTTGAGTCTACTTTGAATTTAGACTTGAACCGGAACCCCTCCCCGTTGGTTGCTAGCACTCCCCCACCCATGAACCAAGATCAAATGAGTGAACCTCAATTCATGCAACAAGATTGGCCAACATTGAGCCCGACTCCAAACAACCAAAATGAAGGTTTTGAAGAGGAGAATGATGAGTACGAGGAGGATGACAACGAAGTTGACCTCCATGACAACAATGTGGGTGATCTCGACCAATATCATGTGCAAGAGACAATGGACCAATCCATCCCTTTTCCCGTGCATATGCATCGGACTCGGATGACGATGGTCCCGATGAAGAAGTTGATGAGGAGGGGTTCACGCCGAAGGAGGCCGAAGCATTCAAGAAGGTATTCGGGCGGGATCACAAGACACCATTGTTCAAGGATCTTAGTCTCGCGGATGAAGCCGTTGTGGATGGTGGCAAATGCATATCTCTTGGAGCTAGGCCAAGTTCTCACCGTGATTTGGAAGACAGCAAGAACGGGATATATCCCGGTTGTGAGTTTCAATCCTTCTTGGAATTGAAGATGTGGCTCGACAACTACTCGGTTACACATTATCGTCCACATAAAGTGGCCAACTCGGATGTTAATATGCGTTACACGGTCAAATGTGAAGTGCCAACATGTCCATGAATTGTGCGTGCAAGGCCATGGAAAGGAGGTCCCACTTGGCGCATAGTGAGTTGTCTACCAACTCACATGTGCCGGCACAAGAATGCGGATGGCAAGCTTGTGCACCAACAACACAGACAACTCAAGTCCGAGTTCATTGCTTACAGGCTGTCCAATCAAATATCCACACTTCCAATAATGAGCATCAAGAGTGTCATTGACCTTGTGAAAGCCATCTTTCATTACAAGGTGAAGTACGGCAAGGCATGGAAGGCGAAGCAAGCCGCATTCAAGATGTTGTATGGCAATTGGGAGGAAGCATACAACCGACTCCCTAGGTTGTTGTTAGCTATGGCCGCCACAAACCCAGGCATGGTTCACGTGGTTGAGCCTCATGGGCACCAAACTTTGATTCATAACAGGAGGACCGTCCGAGTATTTGGCCGTGCATTTTGGGCCTTTGAGCAATGCGTGAGGGCTTTTGAGCATTGTCGGCCCGTCATCGCCATTGATGGCACGTTCTTGACCGGACAATACAAGGGCACTTTATTGGTTGCAATAGCAAGTGATGCCAATAACCGGGTGTTGCCTTTGGCTTTCGCTTTGGTTGAGGTGGAGAACAATAATAACTGAGAGTGGTTCTTGCGTCAACCGGTGTCTTCTCCAGAATAGACTGGCTCTCATCAGCTGCTTTCTTGATCTCGGTGCGCTGCGGATGAGAAAAAATGAATGCGTTAGCCATTCAAACATGTGTAATACGGTCAACAGGAAAGTAAAGAGGGAAACACTTTACCACATAGTTAATCACCGGAACAGCAGGCACTCCTTGCCCTAGCCTGACATCTCTGTTGTACTTCCCCTTTGCTAGATCCTCAAAGTTTACGGGTTCTTCAAGAATATCCTCATTATATGCCGGCGGGCATATCTCAACTCGAGTAGTTCCAATAAACCATCGTACGTAGTTATCAAAAGCAAGTGAGTTGTGCTCACGAAGCGGGGGGCGTGCAGTGCTACGAGCTTGCTCCACACAAAGTTGGAAGCGGGTAACATACACAGAATGATGCTTGGCCCAGTCCTTTATCTTCCGTTGCCTTCTCCTGTCCAACCTGCGTGGTATAAAACCAAACATTAGCACAATCAAAAGGAGTCCCGATGATTAGACAATACGCACACATGCTCTCTTACCTATGAAGTGCTTTATCCGTGTCCACCCAATCCGGCGGGTGAGGCTGGAAAAGACCAAACTGACGATACACGCGATGCGGCAAATGAAACTCAACCGCCCAGTTGCATATCAATGGGCACCGCATAAGCCAGAGATCCTTATCCCGCAAGCACATCGGGTTGAGGCGGAACTCCGCGGTGTACCCCAAGCTCTCACCCGCGCCATATGGCTGCCATTCCACCTATGAAACAGGGCAACAATGCAAATTTGATAACTATTTTTCAAGCAAGCATGAGAAAGGACTAAAGTAATGACCTCCTTACCTGCTCAGGCGTAATCGTGTCCAACTCGGCAATGTACTTTTGGTACATGAGATTGACATCGTTCGTCATCTCGGAAACGATATCCCACTTGTAAGCCCACGTGGGGCGCCGTAATTCGTCATGTTCATCTGCATACCAAGGATCAAACCTGACGCTCTTCGGGCGTCCAACAGGCAGACGCTCCCAGCTCCATACAGAAAGTAGAAGCAGATTACCACCAATGCCTGCACTAGGTGTGATCCTGCAACACGCATCATCCAGCTACATATGAAAGAAAAACAATGTTAACTTGACAGCAAGCTTGCATTGCTAATGAATAAATGAGTTGATCACAAAACAGACCAACTACCTGTCGGTACAAGTAGGCAAGAGTCGCTGAACCCCAGCTCCATTTGCTATCGAAGACGGTCAACGCCTTCAGCCACATCCATGGAGCGTTCTTGCCAGTGGAGTCAGGAAAGAAAGTCCTCGACACAATGTACCACATATACACACGAGCATGTGTCTGGATCACATCATCAGTTGCATCCGGAGGGCACGTCGCAAAGTTATTTTGAATCCACGTGAAAGCAGCTCCAGCTGCCTTCCTTTCCCTCTTCTTCTTCTCTTCTCCCTCCTCTACATCATCCTCAGCCTCGGTAGGAGCCATACCGATAAGAGCAATCATCTGCTCGCGCCACCCATCAGAATCGGTGCTCATACATAGAGGCCTCCCGTCGATAGCAAGACCGGTGATCAACGAGACATCCTCGAGCATCACGGTCATCTCCCCGGTCCGAAGATGGAAACTGTGGGTCTCTGGCCTCCACCGATCAACAAGAGCGGACACCAGTGGAGCGTTCAAATTCGGCGTGGACCGGCTGACCAACAGAATCCACGGGAGTAGTCCTGCCTACTTGATGTACGGTGTGTACCGCTCATCGTAAGGCATGGCAGGACCAGAGACCCCGTGATACCGAATCTTCAGAGGTTCAAGCTTCTGCAAAAAACAAGTGATGACAAATCTTAGGGCATGTAAATTTTAACTAAAGGCAAATTTGCAAAAGATTTAGAGTACTCATTATTACCTTATCCTTCTCGCGCATCATGTAGGACCGGTGTTGCACGTCGTAGACATCGTCCAGAAGCCAAACCATCCTTACAATTTCAAACAATAAACATACATGAGTTCATCTCAAATATCGGAAAACACTCAACATCTAATATATATCTAAAAAAACTCAACATCTCACATATAGCTACAAAACTCAACATCTCATAATTATCTACAAAACTAGGCATCTCATATATATCTAAAAAAATAAACAATCTAGGTTTAACTAACAAGAATCATATACTACCGGATATGACTACACATCCTCCATCACAACACCGAAAGAGTTTCCACCTAACGAATGAACACCGGATATGAACACCGGATATGAACACCGGATATGACTACACATCCTCCATCACAACAAGAATCATATACTACCGGATATGACTACCAATTCTTTTGGTTGCAATGAATGTGTGCTCATTCTGAAACACCGAAAGCCTGCCTTGACCACATTTGAACAATAGCATTGCTGCCTTGTCGGCTCTCTGCATACTTGTAAAACTAAATAAAATTTTGATAGTTGTTTTCAAAGTACTTGCCATTGATGAGAAAAGGATTCCACATTTGAAGGTTAGACCAGGAAATGGCTCCTGAGATGGATGACTTATCATCTCCAATTGCAATATTACATCAAAAAACTTAATCTGGAACACCGAACGATTTTACGGAGGAAAAGAAAGGGAACGGAGGAGTTTACGTACTAGGAAAGATTGGAGATCGAATCCAAGCCTCAAAACTTCAAATCTGAGAGGGGGTGTGGGGGGATCCAAAGGGGGCGCCGCCGCCGCCGCTCTCTGTGACAACAGAGCAACTGGAAGAACTGCCTGGGAGGGTCTGGCCCGATGCGGGCTAAGTCAACGTGCAGCGCCTAAGACACGGGCGCTACAATATACATTGTGCGGCGCCTAAGTCTTAGGCGCTGCAGTGCTGTCTGTGGGGCCAGGGCTGCCACGCTGGCAGGATGTGCAACGCCTAAGTGATGGACGCTGCACAGTAGGGTGCGGCGCCCAGCTGTCGGGCGCCACACGAAAGGGTCAGCAGAGTGAATTTTTTTTGAAAGCAGGTCAGTTTGTGAATTGATTTAGGCCTCAGGTCAAATATGTGAAATTATCCGTAATCCATGGCGGATGGGGTGTGGTACACGTGTACGGCCCATAGCGATAGCAGAGCAGAGCAGAGAGAAAGAGGGGTGCGAACGTGGCCGGTGGTTTGGTTTGGTTTGGTTGGAGGAATCAGGAATCGTCCGTCGCGCGTTGAGTCGAGTCGAGATGCCCCGCCTCGATGTGGTGGGACCCACAGCCAGAGACAAAGACACCCCCGACCCGTCTGGCCTCCCTCCCCTGTCCTCCATATATATCCGACCCTGCGCTCTGCCTCTCTCCTCTCCTCTCTGCAAACAAGAAGAAGAGACGCACCCGCGCACAACTCCCCCTCTCTCTCAGAAACAAACAAACAAACCACTCTTGTCTCCCATTCCAATCTCGCCCCGTCGGTCGAATTAGAAGAAGAAGAAGAAGAGGAATCAGAGGAAGAAGAAGATGGTGTCTGCGGTGCTTCGGACGATCCTGGTGACGGGCGGCGCGGGGTACATCGGCAGCCACACGGTGCTGCAGCTGCTGCTCCAGGGCTTCCGCGTCCTCGTCGTCGACAGCCTCGACAACGCCTCCGAGGAGGCCATCCGCCGCGTCCGGCAACTCGCCAACGCCCCGCAAAACAGCCTCGACTTCCGCAAGGTTCGTTGCTTCTTCTTTCTTCCCTTCCCTTCCCTCTCTGTTTCCGTTCCGATCCATCCATGATATCCGGCCAATCTCCTCCTTGTTCTCCGGCCGGCCCTGCTCTGCTTGGGAGGACATACATACAGTAGATTGGATTGCGCTTTCCTTGGTTTGTTTGGTTGATTCCCTTGCCTTGCCTTGCCTTGTCTTGAGGAGGAATTGAATTAATCGTGGGTGCATCCTATTCTTCTTTCTCATAAGTATAGTATAAGCAACTACGAGTAGTACTAGTAGTAGAATTCTGTTTTTTTTTTAAAAAAGAAAAAATGTTTTGGGGAGTTTGTCCGGTTTGAGGGGAGGGCGTGGCGTGGCGGTTTCAAACACAAGGCACTCTATCTGGTCTAGAAAGAAGAAAGAAGGAACCTCCCAACAATTGCTGCTCTCTTGTATTTTTTATTTTTTTTGATGGTTGAGTTATTATTATTACTCCTACAATTGGGCTGGGAAGAAGGAGCGGAATCAGTACCCGGCCTTCCTCCTCGCCCACCGGCCGGCGAGCGAGCGAGAGAGCGGCGGGCCGGCGGGTCACACCCTGCGCGCCCGTGCCTTTTCTTCTTCTTCTTTTGTTTGTTTGTGCATGCGACGCGTGCCTAGTCGGTTACTTTCCTTACATTTTCCTTCCGTCCTTGCGGTCTCCGTCTCCGCCTCCGCATGTGACTGACCAAGCAAACGACGACGGCAAGGGAGGGGGAAAACGCGTGTCTCCGGCCGGTGGGTCTCCATCCATACCATACATCCTTGACGATGCTTCCTTCCTTCCTTGATTGCTTGCTGATTCGACCACGGATTCATTAGATTATATTTTTTAAACACAATTAATTAGATCAGATTACACTAGTTTAGAGGAGCATATACCTTACATACATACATGCCTAACCATACCGCCAGCCGCAATTTCCCGTGTCATTGTTTTGGAATCGAATGGAATGAATTCATACCCAAGAAAAGAAAACGGATTTCTGATGGATTGATTTATTTTTGCTGCAATGCAATTGTGCGTGCGTGCAGGTGGACCTTCGTGACAAGGAGGCGCTGGACGAAATCTTCTCGACCCAAAGGTATCTATATTTTCTTTCTTCACCAGTACGTATATCAATATCTGCACTATACTAGTAGTACGTGCTACGTGCTACAGCCTAGTACCCGTCGTCGTCAGTCAGTCACATGGTGCCATACAACCTCCAACCGCTAGATAGTCCATGTTTTTTCGGCTTAATTAACAAATCCAGAAATGGTTGATTAGCCCGTCCCCTCCGGCCGTCGTGCCAGCCGTATCTGCGATGCCACTACTATCCTAGTCTCTTTCATTCTGCTTGTGCATCGTTTCGTTGGTTGTTGATTAAGGCCGGTAGGTGTCATCTGCTCCTAGTAGTAGCCTCTGATTGCTCATTGATCCATCCATCCATTGATGAGTCGGGCTGGCTGGAAAGTTGTCTCTAGCAAGCAAGGCAAGCTATCCACAGCTGGACCCGGCGGTTATGCTCTTCCATATTCCATCATTCACATCATAATCATCATCATCATCATCACAGTAATAGTATTACGTAGAACTGATGAATAAACTAGCAGCGTTTGTTTGTTTTATGCTCCAAGTCGCTCATCATCTGCCTGGTCTCCAATTTAAATTCGGCTGGGTCGAGCAGGTTCGAGGCTGTGATCCACTTTGCCGGGCTGAAAGCCGTGGGGGAGAGCGTGCAGAAGCCCCTGCTTTACTACGACAACAACCTCATCGGCACCATCACCCTCCTCCAAGTCATGGCAGCACATGGCTGCAAGAAGGTATACCTGCTTTTTCTTCTTTTTTTCTTTTTCTTTTGCATTTCATTGCATTGCTGGGTCACAGGATACCAATGAGCGAGCGAGCGAGCGTTGGCTCTAGCTAGCTCGGCTGTCTGGACCAGGTGTCTCTCATAATTTCTGTCACCTAGTTCATGGTCCCAGATTGCTTGCTTGCTTGCGCTGCCTCTCTTGTTGCCTAGCACCATTTTCTGTTGCTGCCTCTATATGTTCTGTCTAGGAATTCTAGAAAACACACACACACACACACACACAAGGGTTTTAACACTTGGCATGTCTGAATAATGGACGGTGTGGCCTAGGTTCAGGCCCATTGCTTGTTCTGCACTAGGCAATACTACAGCAATGGCCTTGGCATTCTCTCTCGACTACAGCAATGAGAGGGACAGATGCAAACTGTTTCATTACAGCTGGTCCTTGTTTCTATCTACCCTCTGTCTGTCTGTCTGTCTGTAGGATTTGTCAAAAAGAAACAAAGGATTTAACAGCTGGTCTTTGTTTACTCTCTCAATTCTGAACAATAGACAGCAGCATGCTGGCGTGTGCAGGCTCAAGCAAGCAGCCCATTGCTACGCACCTACTTGTTCTGCAGTAACCAATGAAGCTGTATTAATTTAAATAAGTTTACAACCACGGATGCAGACAGTTTCATTACAGTTGGTGCTCCCTTCATTATTTGAGTTTTAGAACCACGGACGGACGCAGACAGTTTCATTACAGTTGGTTCTCTGCTGGGTCTGAATAAGTTAGGCTTAAGGACGGCGGCACACTGCACTGCAGGCCATTCAACTCTGTTCTGCACCATCAATTAATGAAGCTGCTCTGCACCGATTAATTATGCTGGCACCTTGCTGAAGGAACTAGTACTAGTAGTATAGGCATATGATTAAGTATACATCATCGAATCGAATGATTGTCGTCATCATCATCATCTCATCTGGATGCTAATGAAAACACCTTTCATTTCATCCCTGCAGCTTGTGTTCTCATCATCAGCCACTGTGTACGGGTGGCCCAAGGAGGTGCCCTGCACTGAGGAGTTCCCGCTCTCCGCGACCAACCCTTACGGCCGAACTAAGGTACGTGCCATTGCTACTTGTTTTCTGTTGCCTGTCAATCAATGTTTCAAGTACATCGAGAGAATCTGATCTGGCGCCTGTCGATGATTGTGTGCTTGTGTGCAGCTTGTCATTGAAGACATCTGCCGCGACCTCCAGCGCTCGGACCCCGACTGGAAGATCATCCTGCTGAGGTACTTCAACCCGGTCGGCGCGCACCCGAGTGGCTACATCGGGGAAGACCCCCTCGGAGTCCCCAACAACCTGATGCCCTATGTCCAGCAAGTCGCTGTCGGGAGGCGGCCCGCGCTGACGGTTTACGGGACCGACTACAACACCAAGGATGGAACAGGGGTATGTTGTCATGCATCCAACCCTTAACTAACTAACCAACCGACTGATGAATCAAATCAATCAATCATTCCTGCATAATTGTCTTGCTTGCTGCCTCTAACTAACTAGTATTGGTATGCAACACATGATTATGGCAGGTACGTGACTACATCCATGTTGTTGACCTGGCTGACGGCCACATCGCCGCCCTGAGGAAGCTCTACGAAGATTCTGACAGAATAGGTGCGCACCAACCATGAACATGACAGCTGACACTGAATGATCTTATTATGCTTAACTGAATAATGTTGCTGTTAACGAACCAATGTAATGATTTGCGCTTGATTGCAGGGTGCGAGGTGTACAATCTGGGCACTGGAAAGGGGACGTCCGTGCTGGAAATGGTTGCTGCATTCGAGAAGGCTTGCGGAAAGGTAAACCAATCATCATCTCACGTGCATATATAATTATGCTCTTGTTCTGCTGATCACAGTGCTAACACTAACACTTTTACAGAAAATCCCTCTGGTTTATGCTGGAAGAAGAGCTGGAGATGCCGAGACTGTGTACGCTGCCACCGCCAAAGCTGAGAAGGAGCTCAAGTGGAAGTAAGTTACTCTATGTTTTGATTGCTAATAAGTTGTATCTTTTCTTGAGAGTTTGGTTGTGATGCATGGTGTAAAACAACACAAGGCAATAATAATGAGAATGATGTGATGAAAATGAACAGGGCCAAGTATGGGGTGGAGGAGATGTGCAGAGACCTGTGGAACTGGGCCAGCAAGAACCCCTACGGCTACGGATCCACCGACAACGGCCACTGATTCATAGACCCCAGAGCCAGTAGCAGTAGCATATATACACCACCATCCATCTATATATTTATCCACCACAGAGAGCAGAGAGAAGAAGAGGAAGACTACTACTGATGTGTATAGGGAGGGAGTGAGTGAGTCGGATCCATCAGTAGCTTATAATTAATTATATTGTTCGCGTTAGAAAGCTAATCATATCCATCTCCCTTATGGAGTAAGTAGAAGAAATAAGGTTGGTTCCCTTGCCTTGTAGAAATATATATATAGATATCTTGTCGGTCATGGAATAACTTACTTTACCTACTGATATAAATATATATATGCTTGGTTCATTTTGTTGATTCTTGTCCTACCCTCAACTGGCTCTATGTATGGTCTCTGTGCTGAATGGAGTCTGTTGTTGCCCCTGAGGCTTCTCTGCTTATTGGTGGTGCTGGAACAATGAAAATATCATCTTTTTGTGTTGTTGATAATGCCTATATATGTTATGGCGAAACGAGCATAGTTCAGATGGTTAGGCTCTTGTGGTCCTGGATTATTCCAGACTTTTCCGCGCATTGGTTACGAGGCATTGGCTTCGCCTCCTGTTTTTTTAGGGAATGTCATCATGCCTACTTCATTGAACTGGTAACAAGGTCCCCTCGGAAAAAAAAAGAACTGGTAACAAGGTTACATCGTTCACCAAAAATCCTCAACTAGAAAATCCGGGGAATCATCGCTTCGGTGTGACCTAGGAATGAAGTGTGTGTTTCTCAAAAAAAAAAAAAAACTTGTGCCCTAAAGGATATATTACAGAGAATTGTGAGCTTGTTAGGCTCAAATCGAGTTAAGTATAACAAGTTAGTTCGTTGCTAATACCAAGGAAGGGGACGAGAGCCCGGCCCAATATAAAAACGAAATAATGGATGGATTGAGGGGCGGCAATTTGACGCTCACTGCATCAAAATGCCCAGGATTTGCACAGATATGGGCGCCCAATTAGCTTAAATCCTGGTTTTGGGACTGTCTGAATTTGCAGTTTTGGAAATTCGTTTTTTTTAATTTCAGTATATGTTTAAAATTTTCTGGTATTCAAAAAATGTCTGCAGCTTCTAAAAAATGTTCAAAAGTTTGAAAAATATTCTATTTTTTAAATATCGGTGTTTATTTAAAATTTTCGCAGACATTTTAAATTTTTTGACAAGCATTTTCAAATAGTTAGCTATTTTTAAAATGTTTTCTTTTTAAAATATTTTTTTCTAAAACTAAATAAATAACGCATTAAATAAACAAAAAACGCTAGGAAAAAACTTTTGGCACAATGCGCACATCGCGACAATGTTGCAGGCAATGGGTCGGCCCAGTCAGGATGCACTCTATGCATCACGCCCATATTTGACGAATAGAGCGTCAAATAGAAGGTCCCGTGAGCACACCTCGCCCTTACAGTTTCATGTCACGCCATAGGATCAAGTGATGAAGACGATGCCTGCGTGGCACTCAGCCTAGCTACAATCCATGTACTTGGTGCTCTAGCCGCAAATTAACTAGCCAATTCCCACTCTCTCCTTAATTAACGAAAATGACATGTCTTTTTTAAGAAAAAAGGTGTTGTCTTTGGGCTTCTAGCCTATGGTGTGTACTGGAACTCAAAAGGAAAAAAACAAGGGTTGTTTTTAGTTGAGCAAGGAATTGAAGTGCATCATTTTCGTATATTGTTGAAGATAATGCCTATATCCATAGCATGGTGAGATTGTGTGATGTAAAAAGTATGCGTAGAGTACTGAAAGCTAAAATTGAGTGTCGCGGGCCAAAGATATTACACAGTGTAGAGCCTGGCAGATCAAAAAATGCTAGTCCCAAATCGAGTAAATTAAGTAAAAAAAGTCGAGTAAATTAAGACAAGCTAGCTGGCTAATAAAAAAAGAAAATGAAAATTAGAGGTGTAGTCCAAGCCCAGCCCAGCCCAGCCCAATATAAAGAGGCAAATGGGCTTCTACTATTAATTAATTATAATTAGGTGAGCGGCACCTCTCCCTTCCAGTTCCCGGGCGGGTCGTAGGAGCAGGTGATGAAGACGCCGCCGGCGAGGCACTCGGCCCGGCCGCAGCCGACGTACTTGGTGGTCCGCCAGACGATCTGCGTGAAGTGCTCGCAGACCTGGCCCGGGTGGCAGGCCTGCGCCCGCCAGTCGTAGAAGGAGGACTCGCTGGCCCAGTCGCCCACGGCCTCCACGGCCTTCCAGTCCCACCCGGTGCCCCAGAACACGTTCTCGCCGTAGGGTGAACCCACCGAGTGCATCATCACGCAGTCGAACCGCCGCGCGTCCGACCACCGCCGCGCGTACCGCGCCAGCTTATTGCTCCACCGCAGCGGCGGCACGCCGTACTTGGCCCGCACCCGGTTGTGCGCGTCCAGGAACTCCGTCGTCATCGTCTTGTAGCCGCCCCGCCCGCCGGTAAAGGACCGCAGCCCCTTCTTGGCCGCCTCCGCGAAGAAATCCGCGGCGTTAGCGTCTGGCCAAGAAGGAGAAGCCTTCTCCTTCTGCTTCGGCGGAAGGTAGGTCGCGGCGTTGCCGTCCGGCCATGAAGGCACGGAGGAGGAAGAAGAAGACTTGTCCTTGTGCTGCTTGTTGCCGCCGAGGTGGTCGTGCGAGTGGAAGAGGGCGGCCGCGATGTCGATGTGGACGGCGGCAAGCGCGTCCACTAGCACTAGGAGAAGGAGGCCGAGGAGCACAAGCCCGCCGGGCGCCATCAATGGATGATCGATCTCCTCTCCTTGCTTGCTGCGCTTTGTCTCGATCGTGGCCGGCCGTATGCAGTGGAATGGATCAAACTTACTGCGCGCTTGTCTTAAACTTGCATGCGTTTTGGTACCAAAATTAGCCTGCCTTTTGCTGCCAAGCAACAAGCAAGCATGCATGCACTCCCCAGAATTGGATGCTGCCATGCACCACCCTCTCTCTCTCCCAGGTCTCAGACAAATCATTTCCTGTGGGCCCGGCAAACTAAGGACTTCCCAGGAGTTGACCGGTCAATCATCACATGGCTGTCTTCCTCTCTCTTTGCTGCCTCGCTCGGCTTGGGGCTCTTTACACACGTGGGTGTGTCATTTGAGAGTAATCATCATTTTTGACAGGCCCAGAGGCCCACGGGTGTGTTTCTTATATCCTCACATGAAATTTTAAGTATTCCAACACATTCATTCTTGGCAGCTCCATGGGTGCGTCTCCTAAAAAAAATACAGAAATATACGTCACTTTGGTTAAAAAACGTCCCTCCAACAAATGATGCAGATGCAAAAAAAAAAAAAACCTTAGATTTTACATCTGATGTAAAATGCACCACCAAGTGATGCAAATATACATCGCTTGACCGCGCATGATGTAAACAACCAGCAGCCGCGTGGACGCCCAACTGCCAAGGGGAACTTCCCACCACCCGCCCGCCCTCTTGCCTCCCAATAGCTGCCGCCGGCCTAACGCACCTCGCCATGGCCGCCGCCTGGGCTCCCACCTTTCCCGACACCGCCACCGTCGGGAAAAACCTTCATTTTTCATCATTGCTACAAAGAGCTCAAGGATGAGGAGAAGTGGAAGAATCGGGAAGCTCATGAAGCTCCGAGGAAGAAGAGTTTGGTTGTTGATCAAGAAGAAGAAGAAGACGATCATGTAAATGTGCAATGGTGATTTTAATGAAGTTTTTCGAAGGGAAGAGCACATGGGATCTAACGACCAAGCTTGGTCATGAATTCAGCTATTTAGGGACGTCGTGGATGCTTGTGAACTAACTGATATTGGCTATGTTGGTATGGATTGGACCTTTGAGAAGAAGGTGGCAGGGGCCAGTACTGCCGTCTATGTTTGGACCGTGTTCTTGCGTCCAACGAGTGGTGCAACATGTTCCCTTTCGCGACACTCCGGCACTTAACTGTAGTAAAATCAGACCGCTCTCCAATATTACTCATGAACGAGCTTGAAGCAAATAACATAAGGATTGCGATTGATCGCCACTTTATATATATATATATATATATATATATATATATATATATATATATATATATATATATATATATATATATATATATATATATATATGAGGCGATGTGGGAACGCCATGAAGAATTCAATCGGGTGTTGCAGCAAGCATGGACAAGTAGGTCGAAGAGTGCAACAACGGCTGACGTGAGAAGCTTGGTACAGTTGCCGCAGCTTTAACCTCGTGGAGCTCACAGTCTTTCGGTTCTGTTAGAAAAGAGCTAAGAGTGTTGCAGCAAGCATGGACAAGTAGGCCATGCGGGCAACTGTACCAAGCTTCTCACGTGCATGCGGTTACACTACAGGGAAGAAATACTCTGGCGCCAGCTGTCACGCATCCAGTGGCTACTTGAAGGTGATAGTAACACGACATTTTTTTCACAGGAAAGCATCTGCCCGACAAAAAAAAGAATTGAATTGAGAAGTTAACCCGGGCAGATGGCATGATCTGTGAAGACCAGGAAGAGCTAGGTCATCTCACGACCGAATTTTGTAAAAATCTGTATGAGTCTGAAGGCACGGTGGGCATCGAGGAAGTCCTCTCGCACATTCCTTGTAAGGTATCGGCTGAGATGAATTAGCAGTTGAACACCCCTTTTTGTGAGCAGGAAGTAAAGGAGGCGTTTTTTCAAATGTTCACAACAAAATCGCCACACTTTTTTCAGAAAGATTGGGACATCTGTCGTGAAGAGGTGACTGGTATAGTACTGCAGATTCTTGATGGCGAGGGTTCTCCGGAAGAGATTAACAAAACTTTCATTGTTATTATCCCCAAGGTATCAAAACCGACAATTTTTCTCAGTTTCGACCTATTAGCTTGTGCAACGTGATATATAAAATTGTTTCGAAAGTACTTGCTAACTGTCTGCAGCTTATCCTTCCGGAAATCATCTCTATGGAGCAATCTGCTTTTGTGCTAGGTAGACTTAGTACTGACGATGTGATCACCGCCTATGAGTGTTTGCATTATATGAAAGTCAGGAGAGGGAAGAAAAACACTTTTTGTGCTCTCAAGATTGACATGATGAAAGCTTATGATCGTGTAGAATAGAAATATTTGCAAGAGCTAATGCTCAAAATGGGATTCAGTAAAATTATGTCATGTGTGTCTTTGCTTTTTATGTGTTGTTCAATGGGGGTAAAATGGAAGATTTTAAGTCCTCAAGGGGACTCCGTCAGGGGGACCCCATCTCACCATACTTATTCCTTCTCGCACCAAAAGGTTATCATGTATCATAAAGGATCGGACCAATTCTGACTTGGCTTTGCGAATCAAGGTTGCAATATGAATGAGGTGTCTGACCGCCATGAAAAAAGGAGGAGGCACACGACGAACATAGATGACGACTTGACAATCCGAAGTCCAAGTCCCTATGAAAACTTTAGATACCTCAAAATTCTTTTAACTGCAGTCCAATGAGCGGCAGTAGGTGCATGCAAATATTGACATACTTTATTCATAGAATAGGAAATATGGGAGCATGTAAGAGTCCAATATTATAGTGCACCTACAACACTTCTGTAATTTGTTGCATCCTCTGGTCCGAGTGCTTCTCCACTCTCAACTGTGAGTTTTCCTGAAGTTGAGATTGGTGGTTTACACTTTTCCAAGTTTACACTTTTGAGTATGTCAGTGGTGTATTATTTTTCAGTGGAAGTACCATCTTTTAGCTGCTTGGCCTCTATACCACGGAAATAGTGAAGATCTCCCAAGTTCTTAAGGGCAAACTCCATCTTTAGGTCCTTGGCATACAAGTGGTGGCATCTGGAATTGTGTTAGCAACAATTATATCGTCAACATAAAAAAAGCACAAAATATGATGGTGTTGCCTTTACTGTAAAAGAACAATGAGATATCTGCTTTAGATTGTGTAAACCCAGGTTGTTGTAATTATGTTGTCAACCTTGAGTACCAAGCTTTTCGGGCTTGTTTCATTTCTTATAAAGTTTTATCTTACTTGCGACATGATGTGATGTTCTTTTGTGCTCATAACCTGGTGGTTGATGCATGAACACTTCTTTCTCAAGAACACCATGAAGAAACGCGTGCTGGACATCTAGCTACCGTAAACTCCACACTCTTGAAATAACAATAGATAGAACAAGTTTAATAGTAGCTACTTTCACAACAGGGCTGAAAGTATCTTCATAACCAATCCCAAATCTATGTTTAGAACCATTTGCTACTATTCTAGACGTATATCTATCTATGCCTCCATCTGGCTTTGTTTCTATCTTATAGACCCATTTACAGTAAATGATATTTTTGCATTTTTTAGCAAGAACTAAATGCCAAGTTTTGTTTCTCATAAGTGCCAGATATTCACTATCATCCATGGCTCCTTTCTATTCTTGATGAGCAAGGGCATCATATAGATGAGTAGCTTCACCGGTGCTAGTAAGAAATGCACGTTTGTGACTTTCATACCTTATCGTACCTTCTTTGTACTCCTTTATCTTGAAGATACCGGTTTGTGACGTAGTGGTGCGTTGAGAAATTTGATACGCATGAGAGGCAGTTGTGAGATTTGATGGTGTTGAGGATCCAGGTGTTGTAGAATTTTCAACAGAGGAACTAGCCGTAGAAGATCCTGGCACAGCTGGCTCTTGATCCTATGTGGGCAGCAAATCTAGGTGGATCTCCCTCGCGATCTTGCCACCAGTTAGGGAGCCTCGTGTGGCAGTCTCTGGGCCGCCTTCTTGGGTGAGCGATAGCCGCGGCTATGGGTGGGCCCCGTTTGTTCGCCTGGCCAGCCACAGTCTCGACCCGTTTGCACATAACATGCGATGACTCACGGAGGAATAGGTCATCCAGACCAGTGGGCTCCATGCGGTCGGCCACAGACTCATCGATCACTGTGAGCACCTCACTTGGTGCTGGTGCGTTAGCCGCAATGCGCTTGGTGGCCAGATCTTTCTCGGATCGTGCGCTGCCAGTTCTGGCACAGTTGGCGGGATTCTCCTGTGATCTGGCACTGGTTTCGTCATCTTCTGCACGCATGAAATCATGAGTAGAATTTGCATTGTTTTCATTATTTGCAATTTTCTGAACTAATCACTTGATTAGTCCCTTTTAATTCACCTCATGATCAAAGATTAAACAAAGGTTTAGATAGGAGTGAAATTTCTGCACCAAGAAGGTTTCCTAAATTGGGATGAAGTTTCGCAAAAGGAAAAATAGTTTCATAAAAAACAACACCTCAAGAAATATAAATATGTTGTGTGGAAATTTCAAGACACTTGTATCCTTTGTGAAGATTAATGTAGCCGGTAAAGACACGTTGAGTGGAACGGAATTCAAGTTTGTGACAATTATATAAACGGAGATTAGGATAACATGCACATCCAAATTTTTTGAGGGAGTTGTAATCTGGATTTTGGTCGAACAATCGTCCTAAGGAATGGAATTATCAATCACTTTGCTAGCTAAACGATTGATAAGATAAGTGACGGCAATAAAAGCTTCATCCCAATATTGAAGAGGTATTGTTGCATGCTCAAGAAGGGAAAGTCCTACTTCAACAATGTGACAATGCTTGCGTTCAGCTGGACCATTTGGTTGGTGTGCATGCATGCACGACACATGATGCTCAATGCCTATACTGCGAAGATAGAGTTGAGTTTCTCATACTATCCACCCTAGTCACTTTGCACCGTAATGGGTTTCTAATCGAAGTGTGGCTCCACAAATTTTGGGAATTCATGAAAGACAGAAAATACTTCAGATTTGAACTTGAGTAAGTAAACTTACTATAAACATCAATAAGCTAAGATAGTGTTTCTTTCTTCTAAAAGAATCTCGTGCATGACCCCATACTTCAATGAAAATAAGTTCTAAAGGAGCATGAAACACACTTTGGGACCTAGTATAGGAGAGCTGATGACTTGGCACATTGACAAATGTCACAAACAAACTCTTTATTCTCACTACCTGACAATGGAAAATTATCTTTATTCACTATTATTGATAAAGAATGTCCTAATAGTAGCTTGACTAATATATAGAAGACCACATTTAGAAATGGGGGAATTAATTGTAGCTTGACTAATGTGATGAATGTTCATACTTCAACCGCTTCGGTGGTGTGAACTTGGTCGTTGCCGAAATATTTCTCGCGGATGGCAAGCTTCTGTGCAAGCTTGATGTGGGGTAGCAAGATGGCCTTTCATAGGAGTAAGTTTGTCCTTGTAAGCTTCTCTGAAGGTAGAGGCCCGAGAGAGATGGCGGTGGAACTGGATGCTGGCGCAAAGATGGAAGTGGAAGACTAGGTAGTCAAGGCGCTCATGTTGGTTGCGAGTGTGGATGCGGAGGAAGTTGTGGTGCCGGCTATGATCTCTCTCTCTCTCTCTCTCTCTCTCTCTTCCTGGCTAGATTGGTTTTCTCTCATAAGAAGGCTAGATGCGATTGAGAGGAAGGGCTCTGATGATCATGTAAGCTTTTGAGGAAGCATATAGGAACCAAGCCGTGGCTTACAAGGAAGACGATTGCTAGGATTCATCTCGACAAGTTTACAGGAACAGGAGGTTTGAACTTTGAAGGATAAGAAGCAATGACGTTTTTTTCAGTACGTACCTTGAAGTGACAAGATGGATCGTCCGTTTTGGTTTTGGCGGATTCAAATAGACATACATGCGATGTGACATGTCTCATGGCCATGACTCACCCATGGAGTAGATGGATATATGCGAAGACGAAATAAGGAAAGACTTGGCTAGCCAGTTGGCTTGTGTGTGTACTCATATATACGTATAGGACAGGAGTACTAGTACGTATAGCGGTGTGTGTACGTGATAGAGAGAATAGAAACGATCGATCGCTGGCGTGTCTTACGTAAAGTTGCGACCTAGCGATATCAAGTCGATCGTAGCTACGTACTCTACTTGCTCGATCCAAAACTTTGTAGATCGCCAAAGATATACTTATATGCATCGAGCCAGTTCAGCAGGTACGTACTGTGAACCACGTGGCCACATTCCACATGCATGTGAATACAACCATTGGCACGGTGTCTAGTACAGTATCATCCAAATTACAATTTCGATAGTATCATCCAAGTGACCCAACTATGTCGGTAGCCTCTCTGCTTCTTCTTCTTCTTCTTGCTAATCACCGCCAGCCTTTAACATGACCTCAGGACTAAAATGACCTCATAACGGTAATAAAAAAAATATAATGCATGCCAAAAGCTAGCTATGCATATGAGCTAGCTGTTTGTATTCCTCCATGGCTGGATCAAGCAAGCGTCGCTAACTGTTCTAGCTTCTTATTGATGACCTCCTGAATCATAGGCCCGACAGTCTCAGGCCTCACTGGTTTGGGCACAAAATCATCGGCACCGGCACTCATGAACGCCTCCATGGCGTTATCATCATCAGACAGCCCGACGATCTTCACATCAGTGGCTCCCATAGCACGGATCTTCACAACTGCCTGTCAAGTAACATGTACAAGAAACATTGTGTCGATGAGGTGACCACCCAATATGTTATGTTCAAGCACAAAAGGAAGAGAAAGAAATGGGAAAAATTAGCTAAAGTAAGTATGTACCTCCGGGCCGGTCATTATGGGCATGTCCCTATCACAAAAAACTATGTCGAACGTGTTGCCCTCGAGGAACATGTCAACAGCTTCTTTCCCGTTCTTCGCCAGAGTCATCTCGCAGTGAAACTGATTGCACAGCATCGCGGAGACAACCATGCGTTGAACTGCCGTGTCCTCAACAAGCAATGCCCTCAGGGAGGATGCCATTATCAGCTTGCTAAAACAACTGCAAGAAAAAGAGATTAGTTATTTCTGATCCACACCTAGCTAATAGGAAGATAAGCACACGTTTCATAGATCTCAGCTGCTGATATACAGTAACAGAGCTCTTCTGCAAAATCAAGCATGCATGCAGAATAAGCTGAGATCAGAGGTACGCACACTTTATTAGTTAGTCTCTACTTCGTCGCGTTCCGAAATATTTGTCTTTCTAGAGATTTCAACAAGTGACTACGTACGAAGCAAAATGAGTGAATCTACACTCTAAAATATGTCTACATATATCCGTATGTTGTGTCTATTTGAAATGCCTAGAAAGACAAATATTTTGAAACGGAGGGAGTACTACTTAGTAGATTATTAAATGCTTTATCAGGGGAAGAGATGGAGATTTTCCCCCTACATAGATTAGGACAAAAAGAACAGGAAAAACCCCAAAAAGAAACTTAATTTGGATCGATAGCAACAATGGCAGAGACTGTGCCATACTTGGATGGATAATTTCTCCACACACAGAAAGAATTTACAACATGCATACGGTCTCTACATAGATCCATATGCATAGCTTCATGCCGACAACAACCAGTGCAACAATATACATACAGATCCAAATTATACTCTGATGATTATATTATTTGTGTGTTTAGGCAGCGCATCTAACAATCTTGATCTTTTAACCAGGGAGCCAAATTAATTAAAAATAGTGTAACATCGTTGATGCAAAAAAAAAAAGGTAAAGAGAGAGAGGCAGAAGAAACAAATTAAGAAAGGAACAGATACAATCATCAGAGTACGTAGCTGCTGTTGCAAGAGGTACGCACGTACCACCTTCTTAATTGGTGTCTACCACTTCCTTCACCGGTCGGTCATGGAAAGATCAGAGAAAAGAAATAATTTGTATGCGAGGACAAAAAATAAGATCAAGAAAAATAAGAAAGTTAACTCTTTCTTATGCTTATTTTTGCGACATGTAGCACCGAAACACCCCGAGGATAAGCTCAAAAAGGCAAAAGAACGCAACAAAAGAAATTGCAAACATAGATGCATATACATGGCTGCATAGATCAGAACAGATCAGGATGCACTAGCTTGTTTCACATGTATATATCTCCTCTAGCAAATTAATCTCTATCAATCATGTCTGCATGAACGGAGAGAACTAGTGGCAGATGCATGGCGAGAGAGAAGAAATGAAGAAGGCAGACACAGAGGGAGGAGAGTAGCTATGAACCTTAGTTAGAGCCTATGGTGTGGTATCTAGCTAGCTAGCTCTGTTGCTTGCAGCTTGGGGCTTTGGACCTTTGGTGGTGGGGTGCGCCTTGTACCCGGCCAAGATACAGGGGTATTTATATGGGTGGCCGGCCGATCTCCGCCGTCCATTCGTAACCGCGTTCCTTTCACACAGGCAAATGTCGGCCTGATCAGCTGCACCGCTTTCTAATCCCAGCGGGAAAATTCAAATATTTCGCTGGCGTATCTTTGCGATTAGATGATATGGAGTATCCAAGATAGTATCTTGAGGTTTCTGGAAAGAAGTTACCACTTGCCGCCGCTCTTCTGTTTACTGTTTACATGCATACAGAGCAGAGAGATACGGTGGCGTCAAAGCTTGCCGATTATGTGGCACTACACAACGGGATGGCAGTTCATCTCGAGATCAAATAGATTGTGGTAATTCATTATTGGTTTAATTATGGCAGGAAAATCAGACGTATTTTGGATGTGCTGCCGAGATACTACAGAGAGATCCCGTCGTATATTGCGTCCAATGTATTCCAGGCTGGGCATTAATTAGTTAGCAAACTTCATCGATTCGCCAGACTCAGTTTTCCTAATCAGTTTGCCATCTTTAACTGCATTTCTAATGTAATTGAGCTGGCGGTTTAACACAAAATCCATCAGAATATACGTACATGAATGAATTGGACCAAGTTATGTATACACTGCACTGCGCTTCTCTCTCAGAAAAATTATGTGTTCCAACCAAGAATTAAATATCTTTTTGGGACAAATTAAGGTTTAAATCGTTTATCAATATAAAACTGCTACGAGACGGATGTACTAGTGAGCATAATCACTCAAAAAAACAAAAACAAAATCTCTAGAATATATAGTCTTAGCCTAGCACGGAACATGTTCTATTGACGGTTCTGTCTTGCTCATCAATTGTTTTGTTTCTCCTATCATACGAGTGGTATCGGGCAAGTATGACTCTAGACCCATGACTACCGAGGCTTCAACTCCGGGCGTGGGACAAAACAAAAAGATCTGTATTTCCATAATAATATTATAAATTGTAAAAATATAGGCCTAAGCCCAAGGAGGATTAGCCCGGACCAGGGTTGGCTCCGGCTATTGTGCCTTCTCCCGATACAATAATCTTAATGTATTATCTAGGTAACAAAGGATCAACAATAGATAAATTTTAGAAAAATGAAAACTTACTTCATCAGATGTTCTCCGTGTTGTTCATCGAGCGCCATTTCCAAAGGATCAGATAGCTTATTTCCTCTTAGATCCTAGAACCTTTCTTTCAGGATCTTAGATCTCGCCGGGGGAGATGCTACCGCCCATCCTCCTGGGGGTAGGGAGTAATGATCGATTGAAAGAACGACTGGTGAAACAAGGCCAATGATATGACATAGATCGAGATGTTAATTGCAAGACATCATGGATGGTGCCAATTCTAGTATGATATTTAACATAGTGTGATGCCTCCGAACGATAGGAGCCATCGCCTAGAGAGATTGGTTGCTTGTGGCGGCAGAAAATTAGGTTAGCAAAAGCCTATGAAGGATATGGATCATCTATGGTATAGAGGTGCCATGCGCTCGCTTGCTATTGACAAGAATCTCAAGATGACCGGTGTATATATTACGGAAGATGAGGAGTGGAGTAGAGATCACCCGAGGAGGCCGTGGCGGCGGGAAATTAGGTTAACAAAAGAACATGAGAGGATAGGAAGGAAAATGAGACATTTAAGGTATTAAATTGTATAGAACCAACTAACTCATAGCCGGGCCGAGGAATATGTAATCGTGGGCTATTACATAAGGCTATGTTATACTTATCTGCAATTTAGGCCTAATAATTTAGTGTTCTTGAAAGTAATAATCGGCCCGAACAATGTTGCTCATATGGCTAAAAATGGGCCTGTCTTCTTAATTTATTTGACACGCTTGTTCAGCGTATCTGACACACCAGGTCAATTAGTGCTGCTGGTGCACCAGACCCCGGTTGCACATTCAAAAATAAAAATTCTGAAAACCATTAGTGCATTGACACAACATCATTCGATGTTGTCGCAAAATTTCATATCAAAACTTGAAACATTGCACGAGATACAAAAATGAGATATTTGACATCAATGCGATACTGGACCAATTGGATCTTCTTCCTTTTTGTTGTTGAGCTTAAAATCCTTGGATGTGCAAGGAAATAGTGGTATGTTAATTTGGATCCTTTGGTGCAAATTCAGACAATTGCCTCATAGTAAAACAAAATGGGTCTTAGTATTGCTCAGCTGAGAATTCAGAAGACCTACACACTTGCATCACTTTATAGTTATTTTTGTTTTAACATGCATCACTTTATAGTTAGCATGAGCAAGTTAGCAACGGCTAAAAGAATTTGAAAGAATTGTTTAGGATAAAGATACTCACACAAATGGGCAGCTGTTGGGCCTCTTTTCCATATCGCTTGGTTCACAGAGATTTTTGCTAAATCTCAATAGATTGAGTCTGATAACGCTGGCTATCTTTTATTATTATATTTTCGAATTTTTAATAAATTAAGTAATAAAAATAGAGAAATAAGTATGGAATAATATTTTTGTCGAATGCAAAGATTTTTCTTCAAAACATCTATTGGGCTGCACTGGCTTGGACCAGATATGGTACAAGGAATGTCCCCCATGCTGAACGGGCCATGATTGAATGCAACAAGACGTAACCAGCCACACACCCGGCATATGCACCATATGCATATCCTAGGCTCTCAGCATCCACACAATTGCTATATATGTAGCCTATTGCGATCCGGGAGCTCGTGACGTAGCACTGGCTCGAGTCTGGCCCGGTAGTCTAGGCTGACCCTGTACTATAGATACCGCGTGATTTTCTTTGTTGGTGCTTTTTCTTATCAATTTTTCATTGTTTTATTAAGATTTTCTCTGGTTTCTTGAACCCTTTTTTTCATTTTCATTTTCCTTTTCCTTTTCCTTTTTCTTCGATTTTATTCATTTCTGTTTCTTTCTTCAGTTCTTTGTTCTTTCCTTTAATTTCATTTTTTCCTTTTTATTCAATAGAAGTCTACATTTTTCTACACATTGTAAATTTTTCGTACACAATAGGGACTAGTTTTTATACACATTTAACATTTTTATAATACATGTTTAATTTTTTATTGGAAATACATGTTTTGATGTAAAAAAAATCACACAAATTTAATTTTTTTGTATATATCTTACATACTTGTATAAGAGTGTCACATTTTCAAAATACAAGGTTAAAATTTTGTCAAATAGATGCTTTTGTAAATGAAAAAATGAATACATGTTGAACCTTTCTCAAACACATGTTGAAACGTTTTGTTTATTGAACAACACGTTTTTCTAATAGGTGAACATTTTTTACATTGCACAAACATTTTTAAATGTCCCAAATATATTTTCAAGCCCATGAATATTTTTTAAACTTAATTTAAATTTATTTAACGGTATGGAACTTTTTGATGAATTACAGGAACTTTTTACACAGTATAAACATACCAAAATATTCATGTACATAATTTTGAAACAACTGAATATTCTATAATGTCACAAACATTGTTTAATGGTATCAAAAAATTTCAAAAATAATGGTAGCAAATTACTTACACTGCGTTAACATTTTGTCATATTTGACTTGAACATTTGAAAAGTTTATATGAAAGTTTACTAAATTGTTTTTGGGAATATATGTATTTAGAATATCTCAAATATGAAAAAAAAGTAAAATATTAAAAAACAAGAATCCAAAAAACTGATAAATTAACACTTCTGGGCCACCGCACTTAGGATGCTCCAGAAGACAGGGAATACCTCTATCTCGCTACAAGCAAGACTAAGAGACACCCTGCCGTGTTCCCGAACAAGTGCTGGGACCTCCTATTGGGCGCCTTCAACGCCGCGCAAACTAACTGGCGCCTGCAGCAGTGACTGGATGGGCCAGCCCACAATAGCGTTGCGCGAAAAAAGCACGGCCGAAAAACTGCTATCGATCGAGATTCGATCTCACGCCCTAGCGCTGACAAACGGCGAGTGTAACCACTCGACCAGCCAAATGCTAATGCTTATTTACAGCGTGAACCATTTAAAGAATAGAAACGTTGACGCACTATTAATTTCTTATTACACTTTAGCTTTTAGATTTTACATTTATTTGAAAAAATGTGCACATATTACAAATGAAGCTCATGAACATGTGAAAAAAGTTCACCAACTTTAAAAAGTTCATGTATTAAAAAAGAGTTTACAAAGTTAAAAAAGGTTCATCGAACAATGAAAGTAGTTCATCTATTTGAATAAAAAAGTTCATCAAATTTGCAAAAAAGTTCATCGATTTTAAAAAAAGTTCATCAAATTTGCAAAAAAGTTCATCGATTTTGAAAAAAGTTCATCAATTTTGAAAAAAAGTTCATCGATTTTGAGAAAAAGTTCAAAAAAATAAAAAAAAGTTCATCAAGTTTGAAAAATAAGTTCACCGATTTTGAAAAAGGAGTTCACCGAATTTGAAAAAGTTCATCATATTTGGAAAAAAGTTCATCGTGTTTGGGAAAAAGTTCATCGTGTTTGGGAAAAAGTTCATCAATTTGCAAAAAGTTCATCAGTTTTTTTGAAGCACTAAAAAGAAAAAAATCATTGATTTTTCTTTAAAAACATGAACTTCAAATAAAAGAGACATTGAAGAAACAAAAAAGAACAAAATAAAAAGGAAATAAAGAAAACGCAAACAAAACCGCACGGGGAAATGACCAGCGAACCAAAAAATAACGGTTTAGGAAGCTTTTGGAAGCTTCCCAAAACCGGAGGACTCCCGTGACTGAAGAAGGAAATAAAATGGAGGAAAGAAGCTAGAAAACACGAGTGTGTCACTGGCCTAGTGGTTGCAGTCTTGGCGTAGGGGGAGGAGATTGTGAGTTCGAACTCTCGTTGCTGCATATCTTTTTATGGGCCGGCCCAGTCGTGGCAGAGGTCGGTACGCTGCAGGCGCCGGTTTGCAAAAACAGTAATAACCGGCGCCTGCAGCGCCAAATAGGGAATCCCACAAGTGCTCGCCTCTCGCGAAGCTATACGGGCCGTCACCCTTAGCAAGGAGGCGGACATTGTTCAGTCTGCGGACTTCTTCATAGTTTCGGAAGGGTTTCCTATGGTTTTTTCATATTTTTTTCTGTTATGTTTTCTCCCTTTTTCGTTTTCTTGTCCTTTTATCTTCTTTTCTCAAAGACACATTAAGAATTTTTTGAAAACACATTAAACAATTTGCGCACAGACACTGATTATTTTTCTAATACACATTAAACATTTACTTAATACATGTTAATTATATTTCCAGATAAATATTTACTTTTTTTGATATATACTTAATTTTCTAATGCATATTAGAATATTAGATATATGTTGAACAGTTTTGAATGCGCATTGAAATTTTTTAATATATTTTAACAATTGTACGGTGCAATTTTTTTGGATGCGTTCTGTCCTTGCTGAAGGTGATGAATTGGAGTTGGGCTTTGGAATGACAATCTGGAGTTTAACCTTGTGTTGGACTCACCATCATCGGTGCACGTGCAACGATTCTTTTCTAATGGCGTAGCTCAGGCTTGTGTATTTTTTATTTTTCTGTAGTCTTGTAACATAGTGGTAGTGGTTATCAGGTGGAGTAACTGTCGTGAGGCATGTGGCCTCAGGTTTTCTTTTCCCTTTATTTTCGGGTCAATGTTATCGTTAGCTGAATTTTTCATTCCAAATAACATATTATCTGCATCGTCCTAATGCAAAGGCTGGGGGTTATCCTCTTTCTCGATAAAAAATACGGTATACATTTTATAATACAATGCAAACATTTTTTTTATACAAGGTGAACATTTTTTATATGTCATGAACATGTGTTTAACAATTTGATAATTCGTTTAGAAAATCGTGAGCATTTTTAAATATTATTACGAATTATTTTATAAGCACGTGAATATTTTTTGATTGTCCTGAACATTTTCATAATCGTACAAACATTTGTCTTTAAATTCTATGAGCAATTCTGAAAATTTTGACGATTTCTTTCAATGATTATTAAAACATTTTGTAATGCTATGAACAATTTCTTAATGCGCCTTTTTTAAATGGTGAACATTTATTTAGATATTTTGTTAAACAGATATGAAATATATTTTTCATAATACTTCTAAAATAGAAAAAAAATGTGTGCGCACATAGAAATTGAAAACTATTATTAATACATTTTCTTTTAACTCTTGCGTTGATGCGCTTTGCTCACTAGCTCCCGTTCCCTATTGGCTCTGGTCGAATACGGCAAAGTTGTAGGCGAGGCAAGCATCTACCTCGCTAAAAGCAAAACATAGGGCCTCCCGCCTCAATATCCGCAATGGATTTGATCCCAGGGTGGAACAATTTAATACAAGTAGCATATCTTTTCGCATAATTCTTCTAGAGCTTTTAAATATTGAAATTGCAATAGAAAGAAGGTGCAACTTGCCAGTACAAAATAATTTTAACCTAGAATCATTTTTTATTATAATCTACATCACCAAAATAATACTTAGTCCACATCTTTCTAAATGTGCTACTATCCATTCCTTTGCATGAACTTCAAGCCACTAGATGCAGGAACAAGTAAAAAAGCACAAGACATGAATCGAAAAAATTACTCGAAGTTATAGAGATTCTTTTTATGAAATTAAACCCACAATAGGTTTGAAAGATGCCTGCTCTCCCATGCAAGTAAAGGATGTAATTTGTGATAATGAAAAAAAGATAAAGAACATAGAAGACTAACTTTCCGAAGCATAGAATATTCCGTGCACACCATGTTCTGTCGACCAACATAGAACGGGTCATGATAATCACGAACATATGTTTGGATCTAGAATGTTACATCTATACACAGGAGCTAGCAAACACGCAATTAATTGATGAAAAATACAAGCTTTATGACTCATCGGCAAAATCTTTGTAGACCTACAACTTGTCGACAAAACTCTAAAAGTTTATGATAGTGTGCACTCGTTACTTTGCACAAAATATATCACGTGAACTATATCATCCATCAACGTAATTGGTGAAAATGGTAAATTGGACATATGAGGAGATAGCCTCTTTGTCCTTGAAATCACCGCATACTTGGGTATGGAAACCATACTTCTTCATGCCAATTCAATTGTGCTAAGACACTCGGAATCCACAAAAAATGTCTAGTTGATGACCCATAGGGTAACCATGCCTTGCTATATTAGAAAAAAGAGAAGACAACTAAGACGAAGACCTAATGTGGGGGAAACTAACTCAGTTGAGTAGTTGACCCAAATTCAACACCAAATTATGTTGGCTAAGGCCAAAAGAATTAATAAATGAATTTTGAAATAGTAGGACACCTAGGCGATAACATTTTCTTGGACTGTTTTACAAGACAATGTATGTCTTATGACTTAGTATGTGTAATACTACACATGAGATCTTTGGATATTACAAAACAATCATTATTTTGGTGGTACAATTTGGTTCTTACGAATCTTGGAACTTGCATATCTTACATTAGAACTTGGCACGGTATACTACTTACTCCCTCCATTCGGAATTACTCGTCCAAGAAATGAATGTATCTAGATGTATTTTAGTTATAGATACATCTATTTTTGTGACAAGTAATTCCGAACGGAGGGAGTACATACATGCACTGGTGGGTGGTGTACAGTACTTGGCAATATCATGGCCATACATATGTAGCTTGCGTGTGGACGATCGGTCGAGATAGATGCATGCATACATTGAAAGAAAAAGAATAAAGAAAGAAGACTTGTATAAGTGTTAGGTACGTACGTGGCAGGTCGACTCTGGCGGCAGGGAGGGTCATGCATGCATGATAGGGGAGGACGATCCGTCGTGTCGTTGCAATAAAACCCGTAATGGCCAACTTACTTGCTCCTAAATGTCCTCGATAGGATGGTTCACATCTATTTATACAAGTTTTAGACTTTTCAAATACATAGTTAATTGATCGAATGCTTAACATATATTCAATTTGTTTTTGTAAAAAAAGAATTGAATATATATTAAACATTTTTCACCACACGTCAAAATATATTTTTTAATAGAAGGAAAACATTATTTTACTATGCAAAATTTTCTACATTGCGTAAATGTTTTTTTATAAATGTCCTGTGCAGACGCAGCTTCAGTGACTTACTGCACCTGCCTTTGGTGTATGACAGGTGGGCCTAACAGGTGGCTGGCCCACATGTTATACACCCAAAGGCGGGTACAGTTAAGTCACCCAAGCTAAGTCCGCCCTGTGCATATTTTCGAAACCCATGCAATGTACATTAATTTGAATTTTACAGAACTTTTTAAATGAAAAATCATAGATGTTTTTTTAAATGTGAATACTTTTTAATGTCACACAATTGTTTTAATGGTATCAACATTTCTTCAAAAACTGAGGTAACAAAATAGTTACACTGCATTAATATTTTATCTTATTTGCATGGAACATATTTTAGTTATTTAAGTAGGTTCACTAAATTATTTTTGGGAATATATGTATTTATAAAATTTCAAAACACAGTTAAATGAAGAAAAAAGGAAAAATATGAAACAAACTAAACTAGTAAATTAATACTACCAGGCTACCGCACATACGATGCTCCCTAAGACAGGGCATATCTCTTTCTTGCTATAAGCGAGACAAAGACACGCCCTATTGTGTTCCCGAACAAGCATTCGCCTTTGACGATGCTATACGGTCCATTTCCCATTAGCAAGGAGGCGCGGTACAATTCTACGGACTTCTGCATGGGTTTGGAAAGGTTTAGTCTGGCCTTTTCTTTTTTTCATGTTTTTACCAATTTAATGGTTTATCAGTTTTTCTTACTTAGTTTGTCTTATTTTCTATTGTGTTTCCCCCTTTTTTAGTTTTCCTTGTTCTTTTATTATTCTTTTTCTCAAAGACGCATTGAACAATTTCTTAATACATTTTAAACATTTCTCACACACACGTTGATTACCTTTTGAATACACATTGAACATTTATTCACTACATGTTAAATATATTTTCAGAGAGATGTTTAATATTTCGGACAAAACTTAATGGTTTAAATACACATTAAAAACATCAGATATATGTTAAACATTCTTTAACGCGTGTTGTACATTGTTTAATATATGTTGAACAACTTTATGTTACACAGTGAAAAATTTATGATACAATACGATCATTTCCTTATACATGGTGAACATTTTCGATATGTCACGAGCATGTTTTCAGCAATTGAATGAACAGTTCTTATAAATTTCATGCACTTTTTAAAATATTGTTATGAACGAGTTTTCAATGTTTGAATATTTCTTGATTCCATGAACATTGTCATCAAAACATTTTTGCTACATACATTTTATTTAAATTCCATGAACAATTTCTCAAATGTTGAACATTTCTTTAAGTAATTATTATTAGTTGTACGAACAATTCTGCAGGAAGCTTTTTTCAAATGGTGAATATTTGATAACTGTTTTTAAAATATATCTGTTATAACACTTTTAAGACAGAAAACAAAAAAGGGTGGAAAAGAAAATTGAAAATATTATGCGTACGTTTTTTTAACTGTGCGTAGATTTGTTATATATGCTCGCTAGATCTCGTTCCCTCTTGGGCCTGGCCCAATAGAGTGAAGTTGTCGGCGAGGCGAGAATCTGCCTCGCTTGAAGCGAAACATAACGCCACCCACCTCAACAACCGCAACAGATTTAATCCCAGGTTACCACAATTTAATACATGTTGCATATCTTTTTGTAAAATTATTCCAGAGCTTCAGAATATTGAAATTACAATAGAAAGGATCAGCAACTTGAAGTACGGAATACTTCTAACCTAGAAATTCATTTTTATTATAACCTAATTTTAAATAAAAATACTTAGCCCACATATTTCTAAATGTGCTAGTATCCATTCCTTCACATGAAGTTGGGACCACTAGCAGTAGAAACAAGTAAAAATCATAAGAAATGAACTGTCTTTTTTACTCGAAGCAATAAATATTCTTTTTATGAAATTACAACTCGCATTGGGCAAGAAAAAGGCTCAGTTCCGGTGGCCCTCTCTCCCATGCAAAGTAAAGAGGGAATAACTACTGTTTGCGACAACTTGTACTTGTTAATTGTTTAGGATGACGTGCACTTGTTACTTTGCACGAAATATATCACATGAGCTATCATCTATCCATGAAATTGGTGAACATGGTAAACTCGACATCCGACGGGATATCCTGTTTGAATTGAAACGTTGCTTAACTGGTATCAAATCCATACTTGTTCACACAAATTCAAGTGCATCAACACCCTCGGAATCCATGGAAAACGCAGGATCATTGACCGATTCATAGGGTAATACCTTCTATGTCAGAAAAAAAGAGAAAATCCAAGAAGAAGATGTATTGGGCAGAGCTAACTCAGTTGACACGGAGATTATTTAGAACACTGAATTATATGGGCTAAGGCCAAAAGAAACAATTAATGGAACATGGAAAAGTGAAGAGTTGACGGGAAACAACGCAGTCGGCAAAATTTGTGAAATAGTAGGAGATGTAAGCGATGAGATTCTCTTATATCTTAGAGCATCTACAACTGTAACCTGCAAAATTTGGGTTCTCAAGCGTCTGCGGAAGCGCCTCCAGACAATGACCGGACGGGACTCAAATTCTACTATTTACAATCACATACCTTATTTCTAAAACATGCACGGCCATGCACATCGATCATCATGTTCTGCTTGGGCCGGCGGGGCTGTCAAAACACACCAAAAGTTGCTTATACTTAAGATTTTCCCATCTGTATTAGTCTCACATCGCCGCGTGACAATCTAGTCGACCGGCTTATATCTTATAGCTTGCGTGTCGACGATCGATGGAGAAGAAATGAACTAAGAAAGACTTGGGCTGCGTATGTACGTGGCAGGTCGAGGCTGGCTGCAGCGACGGCGCATGTTAGGGGAGGATGACCCATCAGTGTCGTTGCGACACCGTACCGTACTGGCCTACTAGCTTCATTGCTCGTAAATGACCACGGCATGATATGTAGATAGATATCGTAAAGATAAGTGAGGCGATCGATGGAGGACGGACGTTGCAAGCGAGGGGCAAATTTGGGCCCTCAAACTTCCGCAAACGCACTCGGATGCGCCCGCAAATAGTCACTGTGCGGGTCTCAAATTCTAACATTTGCAATCACATATCTTATTTCCAAAACAGCTATTACATGTAGGGCCATGCACGTCGATCATCACGTTCCTCTTGGGCCGGCGAGGCTGTCAAAACACACCAAAAATTGCTTATACTTATGATATTCACATCCATATTAGTCTCACATCGCCGCATGACGATCTAGTCGAGTGATAAGCTTCTGACATCATTGCATCCTTTCTTGAGGAGATAGACTCTCACTATGAATCTTCTATTAGCATATAAAAGTTTCATAGTCAGGGTCTATCTCCTTGACAAAGGAAGCATCAATGTCAGTATTGCTGTTTAGAAGCTATGAGTATTTAAAGAAAACATTTGATATGTACTGCGGGTTTAATGTTAGAAACATCAGAAGTTTTATACAAAATAGCAATGACGGACCAAGAATATATATTTCCTTTATTAGTAGGTATGGATAGTCAGGGTCTATCTCCTTGACAAAGGAAACATTAATGCCGGTACTGCTGTTTTTGAATCACAATGTGTCGATAAAGCTTGATGAATAAAATAAAAATCAACATCATTGTAGTAGGGCTATCAACATGTATGAACGAGACGAACTTGGTACTCGATGAACAATCATCAGTTGATGAAATGCAACCTAGTATCAAGCTGTCTCGTTCACACAACGAGAATTGATTGACCTATGCAACAACAGATAAGGTTGCCGCCATTCGCCGCCGCGGCTATTCAAGCCGGTCGGCATCCGCCTTGCGCGGCGATGTGGGGTTAAAATTTTGATGCACCGATGAGAGAGAAAGGAGTTTTGGTGACTACAGGTGGGGCCGTGCTACGACCTGCAGCGGGGTCTGTAGATGCGCCCAGCGCACCCGGTCGCCCTGATATCCGCCCATATTTGGGCTGGATATGAGGGGTGCCGGTCAGCCCAAATGTTTGAGCCCCGTTTAAGACGCCCATCAGAGTCACATTTTCGTGACCAGTTAGTGACCGGGCCGTCCACCGGGACGTTTGAGGCGGGTTTGGGTCGCTCTTAGGAGTAGTAAATGTTTTGTTCACGAGAAAACGGATGTTTTCTGGTACAATATGTGTATTGTACACACAATATATTTGGATATTACAAAACGATCGTTTATTTTGGCCGTTTTTGGCGTTGGCGGCATTAGATGAGCACATGCATGCATGGCTTATCATGAACCGTTCTCGTGCGCGCATGCATACATGCCTTGGATCAAAGCTTGGCATAGTACGCTGGTGGACGTCGTACAGCTGCCGCCGAATCCTGGCCATACATATATAGCTTGCGTGTCGACGATCCATGGAGAAGAAATGAACTAAGAAAGGCTTGGGCTACGTCTGTACGTGGCAGGTCGACGCTGGCTGCAGCGACGGCGCATGTTAGGGGAGGACGACCCATCAGCGTCGTTGCGACACCGTACCGTACTGGCCTACTAGCTTCATTGCTCGTAAATGACCTCGACATGATTTGTAGATAGATATCGTAAAGATAAGTGAGGCGATCGATGGAGGACGGACGTTGCGAGCGAGAGGCAGGCCAGAAATGGTAACCGATACGGACTGTGAACCACCCGGCGAGAGCGAAGCCACCACGTGGCCACATGCCATGCATGCATGCGTGCATGTGAGCCTGTGAAGTGTCGTACTCGTAGTAGTGTACGTACACGATGGTAGAGTAGTACGTGTTCCTAAAACCGGCAGTGTGCTACGTGTTGAGCGGGAGAGTGTTGGGTTGTTGGCTGCCGTCCTGTGGCCCTGTACTGTAGTGTCACGTCGTGCAATAGTCCAGCCGGGACGCCCCCCACTACGGAGTACTCGAAAGATTCCTTGTTGGTCCACGTACGTACGTGCATGCATGTTACCCCCAACACGTGTACGTAGTAGATATACTTGCTTTGCTAATGAAAAACACTAGCACTTGCCAATTTGCCATGCCCCCATGGATATATGCTAAGTAACCACCTCCATTAGGCAGTGATATACTCGTACCATGCATGTGTGACTGGCTCCGATCCCAACACGTCATTACAGATTGGTGGCAACTTCCATTCCATTTCCATGTATATGTACTAGCAGCTGAATGCATGATGGTGATGCGGGAGAGTATAGTGGCCTACTTAATTAGCCGGGGCAGGCAGGAAAGGTCGCCTACTTAAGCTGGAAAGCGGCCAAATTAAGTCAGGACGAGTGATAAGTATCTGCATGCCGACTGCCGATCAGTGGACCGATCAATCTAACCCATTAATTGTCGTTCATTATCGGCCGTCTCTATCTCCTCTTTGTTTGTTGCCACATTGTTCTTGGATGCTCTCCTCCCACCGCTAGCTAGCTTATGCAAGAGATAAATCATTACTCCCTTCGTTCCAATGAATAAGATGTATTTTGCTTCGTCCACACAAGACTTTGATCAATAATTACTCTTTTAAAATTTGGTTTATATTATATAACATCACTATCATAGCAAGGCAATTTTAAATATGATTCTAATAACGCAAATTTCATGTTATATAACCTTGTATTTATACGGATACTAAGACGCCATTCAAGATTTACCTTTGTCGACCACTAATTCTTACTATAGCGGGAGCACAAGTACAACACAAGCTATTTAGACTTTTTGGGACAAATCTGAACGTATGCTTTGAAATTTTGACTTAAGCTGTACATGTCTAAATTAAGGGACATGTATTTGTATTTGTGACACGGAGTACGTAATAAGGGCGGGAGGGAGAATAGGAAAGGTGGACGATACTAATTCAGGACCAGCGTAACAGATCCAATGCAACTAGCTGCTACTAGTAGAGTAGAGTATTTGGTATGCATGAATGATTGACCCGTACGTCCGGGTCCGGCCGCGGGAATAACCCCACGCACACAAGTAGGGACTACGTGCACAAATTGAGATTGATTTGATTAGTCCTCAAGCTAGCTGGCTGGCTAGAAAACAAAGATTATCGAGCGACCTACCAATAATCCAAGCGAGGTCAATCAATGATCGGTGCCCTTTTCCACATATAATTGTATGGTAAGAATCGTCATTTCGGAATATGCTTTCATTTCGCTTTATAAATAGTCATTCAGCCCAAGGATACATGATGATGAGAAAACTCTTCTATGAAACATATCAAAGAAAAAACAAAAATAACAATGAATACAACGCAATGCAACCAACGCTACACTACGTACGCCACGACCTCGTTGTCGGGCATGAGCATACAAGTAGCCGGACGCTTGACAGATCCCTTCCGCGACTGTCTACGAAGAGTGACCCCGCGCCTCCCGAAGAAACCATTGGACTATGTCGCAAATCCCTGTCCAAATTGTCGCCGGAGAGGACCCTCTATGGTCCGAGAAGGCCGATACTACCGGCGAGTAGTAGACCACGCCATAGGATGGAACCAAAGAAGCAACATGGCGAGGCCAAATTTCGTGTTTTGACCCTTTTGTCAAACAAAATCAAGATCTGACCCCGGTTTAAAACTTTTTCGAGATCTGACCCTTTTCCCTACCGCCACGAGGCATGGCGGTAGGCCTACCGCGAGACCTGCGGCGGTAGCAAACTTGTCCGCGTCAGCAACGATAACGGCCTCCGTGCCCCCTCCGTCACACCCTACCGCCGCTTCACCCGGCGGTAGGATGTCGGAACCTACCGCCGGAGTCTCTGGCGGTAGGGTGTCGGCATATATAAACCGCGGGCTGGCCGACCGCCCCCCCCCCCACCCAGCCGCCCCCACCACGAAGAACAGAGCAGTTGCTCCAACTCGCCCTCTCTCATCCCCTCCACGCCCCCCCTCCGATCTTCTTCATTTCTTGACGGATTTTGCGGATCGAGATGGCCCCGAAGAAAGAAAAGTAAGCTCTTTCAATCCCTTCAATAAGTTTTAATCAAACACCTTTCGATTCGTCCCATTATTCGATTCAAATCTCTCCTATTTGAATTTTTTTAACCCTACTTGTTAAACTTCTTATGTTGGCTTCGTGAAACTATTTGGATGATGTGATCAAACTATGCTATGTGATCAAACTATTTGGATGTGATCAAACTTCTTATGTCTATGAAATTGTGCTTATTGTTTCTTATGCCTATGGCAAAAAAAATTGAAGACAAAATCAAATCAGTTAACTTTATGCCATTATGATAACCTACCGCCAGGGATCTAGGCGGTAGGTTTGTGATGACTACCGCCGTGGTCTATGGCGGTAGGTACGTAAGCAGCCGTTAACGGCTTAACGGCGTCAGCCACACCTACCGCCAGAACCTCCGGCGGTAGACTGTGCAACCCTACCGCCTGAAGGTTTGGCGGTAGCAAAAGGATCAGATCTCGAAAAAGTTTCAAACCGGGGTCAGATCTTGATTTTGTTTGACAAAAGGGTCAAAACACGAAATTTGGCCACATGATGAGACCCAAGCATGCGTGAAAATTCCCTCGAGAGGGTAACCATGCAAGACGTCATCGCCGCCTGAGTCCGAAGAAAAGGATCCAAAACCCTGGCACCGGGAGGGTGGAGGAGGAGAGAACCACAACAACATATTCAAGAGAGACACAACACCCAAAAGCGTCTGTACAGGTACGCGCGAGGTCGCAGGCCAACTTGGGTTTGACCACCGCACCTGCACCCGTTGGTTTGAAAACCGACGGCAACACGTACGCACGCGGCTGCACGCCAGTACCACATATACTTGCAGCCAAGCGAGGCAGGTCAACATACGCGTATAAGAACAAAAAGACACCAACCCCAACGTCCAACGAACTACATTATGTAGCCCCGCAAAAAAAAGAAAAGAAGAAGAACTACATTATGTATATATGTTCAGACGTATCACGTACGTATAATTATAGCGCCTAGGTACATGCGTTTTCCAAGGCAGCTCCAAATCTTAGATGTCAATGGAGCAACAATCAGATCCGACGTGCATCTTGGCGTAATTCATATTCACATTAGCTAGATGCAGCTAGTTTAGCTCATCTTCTGTTTTTGACGCCTAGCTTGGCTTCTCGTAAGTATGTATGTATGTATGTATGTATGTATCCTTGGTAGGCATTCCTTGTTCGTAGACTAGCTATTGCCCATGGTGCATCGATTGGAAGAACAAGGTTGACATATTTCCACCATAAATAAAGATACCCGGCCCGGCCACCAAAAGCTATCGGCATATCGGTAGCACACCAAACATGCACAGATCATGTAGACTATACATGCATGTACCCCTACATGCTTTGTCTGTCCGGATTTATTAGTCTCTCCTATTGCCTAGGGCACGGGACTACGGGAGAGGAGGAAGAAAATATAAAAAAATAAGAACAACGAAAAGTTATAAGAAAACACTTAAAACATGTGTCCAGGAAAATTAAAGAATACTAAAAGGACAAAATCTGCACACGACTGCTGATAACCAACTAGCTCGATTAGAGTGTCGCGGTGGGCAAATCCGCCCCTTCAAACGCCTCAAATAATGTAATCTATATCCGGACATCTCAATTATCAGATCTTAAATCCATACAAATGCAACTACGTCGATGCATACACATCGTTCAGCTACTCCATCACTACTAACTAACATGCCATTAGACTAGCAAAATTTGGCATGTTTGGCTATGGTGAAGATCATCCACGGCTGCCCTTGCCCTTCCTGGCGCCCTTGCCGTCCTTCTCGCAGAAGTACCGGTCGAAGACGCAGTAAGGATAGAGCCGAATCTGTCCTCGCCGTTGTTGTCCACCTTCTCCTCCTTCGGTGACAGTCCGACCATGGCACAGACCGCCCGATTCTGCTCTCGGGCGAGGTTGGGTGTGTTCCTCCGCTGTTGTTTCTTCACAATGCGGGAGCTGATGGTTTCCTCCTCTGTAGCCGCCGCATCAGCCGCCTCCAACGTTGTCATTTTCGCCGTGATACGGGCCTCGGCGACCTTTATCCTCTCCTTCCCATGGCGGGCTGCCCATTCCCTGTGGGACTCGTAGTCCACCCAACCGGTGATGGGAAAGGAGTGATTTTCCAGCTGCCGGGACTGCGATGATCCAGCCCCAGAGGACCCGAGCGCCCGTTGAGCCGAGGATATGTTGTTGCGCCGGATACATCCGTCCGTATTTCGGGCGCTGTCCTCCTAGGAGCGGTGGAGTGCAACGCGGACTGCCATAGCCTCCTCCAACCCACACAGATGACACCCCGGCCAACGGATCCGAACTGGTCGGAGTCAGATCCGCTGCCCGCCATGCCGGAGACGGCCGAAGATGAGTTCGGGTGGCGGACGGAGTGGAGGGGAGAGGAATGTGAACTAGCTAGGGTTTGGTGGAGTGCAACGCGGACTGCCATAGCCTCCTCTAACCCACACAGATGACACCCCGGCCAACGGATCCGAACTGGTCGGAGTCAGATCCGCTGCCCGCCATGCCGGAGACGGCCGAAGATGAGTTCGGGTGGCGGACGGAGTGGAGGGGAGAGGAATGTGAACTAGCTAGGGTTTGGTCCGACGAGCGGATAAGGACGAATATATGTGGGGTCGGATAGGCCAGCATGAGCCGGGTTCGACGTAGCGGACGTGCCAGGCGCACTCGGACGCCCCCTTATCCACTCTATATTTAGGCTATATATGAGGGGTGCCGGTCAGCCCGAACGTTTGAGGCGTCCGTCTGGATCAAAATTTCATGACTGGTCAGTGACCGAGCGGGCTGCCCGGCGTTTGAGAAGGTTTGAAAGGACCGGCTGTAGATGCTCTTACGCAGTGATGATACGATATGACTGTCCTAACAGGCACGGCAACACAGATCGGTGCTGCCATAGCTGCTCGGTTTGATTTGCTCTGCTACATATACGGGAGTTATTTACCCAAAACCATCACACTTGGGGCTAGGGTAACCACTTGGTACCACATTTAAGGCAGAGCACAAAAAACCACTGAAAATGTGCCTAATGCATAACGCGGAGCACTGATAGTCGGATAACATCATGAAAACAGTTAAACTGACTGGTTGGGCCCAGCTGTAAGGCTGACGTGGATTGCCTATGTGGAAATTTTGCTGAGTTGGACCTAGGTCCCACCTGTCATCCATCCATTGTCTTCTTCCTCCCCATCTCTTCAATCGGTCAAGCAGAGGACGGGAGCTCCGGTGGAAAGGTGCTCGCCGGCGGCAGCATGGAGCGGTGCAGGCCACCACACTCCCATAACTGAAAAAAGTAGGCCACTCTCGTGATGGAGTGGTGCTCGTCCGCGTCACCCCTTGGCCAGAAGAGAAATAGTAGGGCAGGCTCATGGCGGCGGCGCTCCGATCACTGAACGGCGACGGCGGCCGGTGTTGGTGGCGTGGAGCTCCGCGGCGGTGCCGGCGCTCAGGAGTGGGAGCAAGGAGGCAGGGTCGCGCGGCAGGCAGAGCGCGATGCGAGCGCGGAGCAAGCTCGCACGTCTTGCTGTCGGCGCTGCTCCCGCTTGCTGTGTCTCTGCCTCGTCCCTTCATTCCGTGTCGGCGGCGGCGGTCGGTGTTTGCGGCGTGGAGCTCTGTAGCAGCAGCGGTGGTCGGGAGTGGAAGCGAGGAGGCAGGGCCGTACGCTGAGCTCGGGCAAGATCCCGCCCTAGCCATGTCCGCGTCCACCGGAGGACGAGCGGCCACGCTTCCACGACGCGGCCCGCAGACGCGAGCTGGGAGCTCGCCGGCGGCAGCCAGGAGCACATGTCCTCTATGGTGGCGGCGCCGGTGATGTCTGTGTCCAGTGCTCACCCACAACATGTTCGGTCAAATGCCCACAGAGAAAAAGAGAGAGAAATAAAAAAGAAAAGGTGAAAAAAATAAACACTTTAGTCATTGACAGGTAGGACCTAGGTCCAACTCAGCAAAATTTCCACATAGGCAATCCACGTCAGCCTTACAGGTGGGCCCAACCAGTCAGTTTGACTGTTTTCGCGAGGTTATCCGACTATCAGTGCTCCGCGTTACGCATTAGCCACATTTCCGGTGGTTTTTTGTGATCTGCCTTCAATGTGGTACCAAGTGATTACCCTAGCCCCAAGTGTGGTGATTTTGGGTAAATAACTCCATATACCGGAGTAACGGCTTTGATTACTACTCAATTTGTTTCTTCTTCCTCTGATCGGGCAAACTTAGCTTGCTTCATTTAGCTGAGACAAAGGAGCAAAAGTTGTCTGTCTAATTAAGACGGGAAGCGGACAAAGTGAGGACCCATTTAATTGGTGGCGCGACGATGGACCGGACCAATAATGAATGACGAATGACCAGTCATTCTCGGGCATCTCCATCTCCCTTTGTTTGTTGTCACATTGTTGTTGGGTGCTCTTCTCTCCTCTCCTCCATCGACCATCGCCAGCTTCACGCTTCTCTCGCCATCACTACTTCACTCTCTACATATTGACCACTAACTTCATTAAAATACCATAAATATGAAGTATGGATTATTGTAATATGGACAACATGTAAATTTCAAAGCATACCCACACATACGGTTTTCACATCTGCTCTCTTCCTTTTTCTTTCAAGAAAAAATAAAGTCTGCTCTCTTCTAAGTTCTAGATTTTCCCAGAATGCTGTGCGAAACAAAACTAGGACGTAAGCGTGACAGTGAGTGACATACTATGAATGATTTCACATCCATCCAATACTAACTAATAGAGGCCAGCAACAGGCAACAGGCAGGCAGAAGAAGAAGAAGAAAGATGACACGACACAAGGGCCCATCGTACGCACATCACATATATGCATGATTGACCCGGCCAAGTTCATAACCACATACTCCCTCCGTTTCAAAATATAGCGTGTCAACGCTTTTCGATGTTCAACTTTAACCATAAATTTAACCAACAAGACCGACTGCGACTGAAGAAAAAAATTATATAATTGAAACTTCTTTTGAATACGAATTCACATGTATAACTTTTGTTCATGCCGCAATCGATCTCGTTGGTTAAATTTATGGTCAAAATTGAAGCACGAAAATAGAGAAAACACTATATTTTGAAACTGAGGGAGTACCACAAAAGAGGAATCAATTGATTGATTGATGCCCTGTCTCTGCCGGCAAATTGTATGCATGCACTTCACCTGCTGCTCATGCGCTCAGTGTAACACGTCTTATATTCTGCTGCCTCGCCTTAATTGTGCTGCTTGTTTGTGGTCAACAATTTTGGTTGCGTTGGGTATTGCAGCGGTGGGCCATGATAATCCATCTTATACAACTGGTTTTTTTGTTTATTTTAGCGTTTAAATTTACCAACTTATCTGGTTTTATGGCTATACATTTCAGCAGCTGCGTGTTAGCAAAGAGAGACAGACGTGCTGATCATTACCCTCCCTCGACTCGACCTTCGTAAGAGCATTTCCAATAGCTGCTCTATAATAGGGCACCAAAACTTGTTTGGAGTAAAAAAATTAGGACACAAAAAAGTGCTATAATAGGGCACAACCGCCCCACCCTTCCCGGAACTCCGCGACTCCATCACCGTGTGATGCCGCCTGTACTCCACCGCGGATCCACACATCTCCTTGTTCTGCCACACATGTATCATCCGTCCCTCCCGTACTCACCATGCCTGACAAGTATGCTAAATTTTGTTTGCCCTTCTTCTTCGAAGCAATGAATTCGGATATGGAGTACATATATGAGCACTATGTTGAGTCGTACGACGAGAGAGACTACACGGATGAGACAATGATGATGCAGGTGGACTGAAAAATCCGACATCGGGCAACTAATGAGCAACTGAAGGAAGATTTGATTTAGTATTTGTGTGCGGTTAAAGAGGACAACTAGTATGTATGTGCTAGTTAAATTTAAGTTTGAACTACTATAATTTGTTGGATTGTAATATTTAAATTTAAAACTACTGCTGCATTTGAACATTTGAACAATTTTTAGCTAAATTGAAACTAGATATGCGGCTATTTTGAGCATGCAGACGGGATACAAAATGGAGACAGATGTATGCCGCTAGCTTTGTATGGCCGGCTCCTGCGGACAACATTTTTTGGGGGTCAACGTTAGAGATGCCCTATAATCCATCATGAAACCTCCATGTATTTTCATATTTTATTTTATTTTGTACTACGGATGTTGACATTTCATTTAGAATCCTGGTCAAACACACATACATTAACATTCACGAAAATGTATACACCTTAAGTACGTGCACCGGTGGATAGAGATACTTGGTGGAATCACGGCCATACATATGTAGGTTGCGTGTGGGCGATCGATGAAGATAGATGCATGCATGCATAGGGAGAAGAAGAGGAAGAACAAAATAAAGAAAGACTTGTGTGCGTTGCAAGGTACGTACGTGGCAGGTCGACGCTGGCTGCAGGTGCGGGGAGACAGCATGCATGTCAGGGGAGGACCATCGATGGATGGATCAGTGGGCCGCCGTGTCGTTGCGACAAATCCCGTACTGGCCGGCCAACTTACTTGCTTCTAAATGTGCTCGACAGGATATGAAGATGATGTTTCCCTCAAAGAAAAAAAGGATATGAAGATGATGTAAAGATAGATAGGTTAATTAGGAGATGGATGCATTATATTGGAGGACGGTCGTTGCGAGGGAGGGAGCGAGAGGCAAGCCAGAAAGGGTAACCGATACGGACTGCAAACCACCCGGCCGGCGAGGGCGAGGCCACCAGGTGGCCACTACATGCCATGCAGCGATGCATGCATGCATGTGAACCTCTCAAGTGCCATGGTGGTGAGTGCTACGTGGCGACCGGCAAACACGACTGGCAGTGCGACGTGTTGAGCGGGAGACGGTTCCGTTGCTGGTTGCCGTCCTGTGGCCATTGTACCGTCACGTCCAACAGTTGTAGCTCGTGTGGCCATGCCCCAGTACGCATATATACGTAGGAGTAGTCGAGACGAGAGATTGCTTGATTCCTTGCTTGGTCCATGTATATGTACATCGGTACAAGTGTGCACATGCTAGCAGCAACACGTGTACGCACTAGTTGTTTTGCTAATGACAACCAGTAAAGACTTGCCATGGATCAGTCAGTCCGTCAGTCAGCGACGCATTCAGCCGTGCCAAACGCTCCATCATTTTGTCAGTTATATCGATATACTCCTTCCATCCCACAATATAATATAAGACGTTTTTGCAAGCTAGGGCAACGGGACAGTCATATTAAAGTTTACAGATGAGGGCTGCTGGGCTGCCCGTCGTCCTTGCTATTTTGCATCATTTGCTGTTTCGATTCGATGGTAGGTACTTGCATTCCATTTCCACGTAGCTAGCTAGGAGCTGAATGCAGATGGCTACTAGTTGCGCTGGGGCAGGCAGGAAAGGTCGCCTAGTTTAAGACGGAAGGAAAGCGGAGGGATGATAAGTATCTTCCTGCCGACTGGCGATCAGTGGACCGATCAATCAATCAATTAATTGACCATCTCCATCTTCTTCTACTGTTTGTTTCTTGTCACATTGTTGTTGGACGCACTCCTCCCACTGCTATCTACTCCCTCCGTCCGGAAATACTTGTCATCAAAATGAATGAAAATGGTACACGAGAGACAAATTAATTCAACAAGCACGAACGCATGACGACGACGTATGGGACGCTCGGCATCGAAACTCCAGCTACGCACGGGGCCAAAAGTTACTACCAAGTCAAACGAATGTGTTATGGATACCAAGACGGAACTCAAGATTTACCCTTAGGAGGGCTTCGCATTATGAACCTTGATTGCTTCGGAAGAGCGCTAAGGTTGCACTGGCAATGGCTGCAATGAAATGGTCCTGATTGCCCATAGGCTGGCTCCCAGCTCAAGTACACCACGAGGAGGGACCTAGGCTAACAAAGTAACAAGTCCACCCTTAGATGAAACCCACTGCGACCACCTCAAGGCCTCGGGATCAAAACCTAGGCTCCGCCACTGTCGATGGTAACGACCCCTGCCCGAACTACACTTTGCAATCCCTTCTGCCAAAAAAAAAATCCACCATGCTGCTCGTAGGAGAGCCAACCGTGCAGCCGCCATCTGGATTGCCAGCGCAACATCCAAGACCGATCTCCTCACCACCGCAAGAATATGTGTACATAAAGCATAGGATCATCCAACCTTCCACAAGAGCCCACCTCAACATGGGCGGAGGTGGCCCAACACCATGCTCTCCAGCCACCCTGGATTGACCAGAGTCAGACAATGACGGCACCTGGTCGCCAATCAGCGTTGTCGGAGGAGCAGTCGTCTCAACCCACTCAATCTGGCCACTCTAGATCGAAGCAGGGGCTACCCACTGCAGCTCAATGGCCAGCTATGACATTACCACAACCGCACACCAAGGCCTTCTCCGGCCGAACGCGTCATACCGTCGACTACCCCCGCCACCACCTGTAGAGATCCGGCAATGCTTGTTGGACCCCTCGACCCCCCCCCCCCCTCCCTTCAAGCTTCCGCAGAGAATGAAACAACCGCCATTGAAGGCCTCACCGCCGCCGTCGATTGCACGAGCTTCGTCGGTGCCTCCCTCCAGCGGTAGTGGGGAGGGAGAATGGAAAGGGGTCAGGCTAGGGTTCGTGTGCCATCATCTATGTCTCCAAAGAAGGCAACGGTGGGGCGATCTCTTTTGTTTGGGTGCATATAAGATTTTATTTGGGGGTAACTCTTTAATATATGCCCATATTCATGCTCCGTCTTCTTCCTCCGGCACCATGACTCGCTCCTTCAACACTAGCCTAACCAGCTGCCACCGCCACCCGAGGTTGGCTCACGCCCCCACTTGTATGAGCCAACTCCTCCACCAGTTCGTCGCCACTCCCGACCATCCCTCTAAGCTGAGGCCACTTATCCAGAAGACCAGAACCTCCGCACCCCACACTCAAACCCGTCAATGGAAATCCGTTGGTGCTCCCGGGAGCCCGCGCTCCTGCACGCGAAAAAAATATTTCAAAATGTGAAAAAATTTCAAACAAAAATTTGGTGTATACTTCTAGACATTATATGTGTGCACGTCAAATTTCGGAGAAAATCGACATTTATTATGGCGTGTGTAGAAAAGACAAAAATGATGTCTTGTGAAAAGCAATTTTTAACACTAAATTTTGTCTTTTTCACACGTAACACATAAGTTATCGGTTTTTCACGAAACGACTTTATGAGCATGTACAATATCAAGACGTATGCGCCAAATTTTTGTTTGAATTTTTTTGATATTTCAAAATATGTTTAAAATACATTTTAAAAATCAGAAGCACGTGGTCCCATGTGCCAAAAACACCGCTCTCGCCCGTCAACCTCTTTCCCTCTCCCCTGCCGGAAACGGCGCGATGTCCCAAACTCATCAACGCCGCAGCATCCCCGTCTCACTATCTTGGCTACGCGTGGAGAATGTGATTGTTATCTCACCCTCGGGTCCAACTTTGCTTTCACCAGCACCCGTCGAAAACCGCTGGCAACACGCGTACGAACGCGGCCGCACGTCGGAGTAGCTAGCTGCACCACATTTATATATATACTTGCAGCAGGTCGTGTGTAATAAGAACAAAAAAATACCAACCCCAACGTCCAACAAACAAACTAGTGCTAGAATGCTATGCTGTCTTATGCACTTGCATACGTATCACGTATGTATTATAGCGCGTAGCTACATGCATGGGTTTTCGAGGGCAGCTCCAAATCTCTTCGCCAATTGATCCTGACCATCGGATCTCCATCCAACAACAATCACGACCCTAGCTACGTATATATAGACTGTCTATGCCTCATGGTGCTTCGATTGGAAGAACAAGTTTGACATATTTCCACCATAATAAAGATGCCCGGTCCGGCTACCTAAAGCTACCGGTATGTGTAGGACAACAAACATGTACAGACACGCTAGACTATACATGTACATCCATATATTTGTACGTCCAGATTTGTTGATCTATCCTATTTTGTGTCAAAATTGGACTAGTAAAATGTTGATGTTTTCGCCAAAAAGGCACATGTTAAGTGGCACAGAGAACACTCTTACGAACACCCTTATATATTTTTTAAAGTACATCAATTCCTTGCGGGGGTGAAAATCTTCTTAATGCTGCATCCACCAACTCCACGCCGTGAGCAGAGCTCATTGCCGCATCAGGACCTCTGTCTCTATGGAGCAAACTTGAAAGGAAGAAAGAACCTGCACGCGACTGCTGAGAAGTAACAAGCTCGATTAGGCAGCAATGATACAATATGACTATTCCAACAGATAGGTGCTGGCACCGCTGCTCAGTTTGCTTTGCTGCATATATGGTACTCTCTCCGTCTCATCATAATATAAGTATAAAAGTAGTTTTGACACCACAGAGGAAGTAGTAACTCGTAACGACTTTGATTAGTACTCAATTTGCTTCTTCTTCCTCTGTCCGGTCTGGCTTAGCTTGCTCCATTTAGCATTTAGCTGAGGCAATCAGCAAAGGTCGTGTAATTAAGGTCGACAGCGGACAAAGTGAGGACCCACTAGGTCACTAGCATCTGCCGTGGGCGCCATGGACCGGACCAATAATGAATGACGAATGATCAATCATTATCGGCCATCTCCATCTCCATTTGTTTGTTGTCACATTGTTGTTGGGTGCTCTTCTCCTCCATCGCCAGCTTCACTCACTGCAGCTCCACCGACCACATCGTTCTCTACATCTCGGTCATTACTTTTGTTTAATATCATTACAAATTTATAAAGACTCATTGTTGGAGCAGCACGGATATTTAATTTTTATCCACACATATGATTTTCGCACGTCCGGTCGAATATTTCTTAAACATCATATTTTTCAGGACCAGAAAGAGCAAACATAGTTTTATGTAAGCTTGCAGTGAGAGATGTTTGGAATTAATTAAACTCGTATTTGTGTATATTAGAGTTGTATCGAATATCATGTACAAGTTAGGTTACAATTAGACTTGAAGTTGTGGTGTGTGTAGACGGAGTATGAAATCGTGTCATTTTTAACAAAGAGCGCTTTATTACTTAAAAAGTTTAAGTAATGGAGTCGTGTCCTTGTAAGATACTTGTATCTTAGACCTCATTTGTAATGTAGGAGTAGACACATGATGTAATTTATGCCAACATAATAGCACAACACACAAAGGGAACCGACGACATGTGTCGGCGTCCGGATGGCCAGTGTGCGATATTGTCAGGGTATCAACTCGGAGGAGCGCTTGAAGTCATGTCCTAGGGATTATCCGATGTTCGATGAACATCGTTAACAAATCTCGATGTTGTGCCATTGTTTGGTTCTCGGTAAATTGATGTGCGTCTTGGATTAATTCTAACATGTATAACTAGCAGGGAGAAAGATATCAACAAATCGGTCATTAAAAGCATATGCTCTCTAAGTTTTAGATTTTTGAAACAATTATTTGTGAGGGATGAAGGTTCTGTGCGAGACAAAACTAGGACGTAAGCGTGAGAGTGACTGACATATGAATGATTTCGCGTCCATCCAATGCTAATTAATAGGGGCCCAGCAAAGAACAAAGATGGCACTACACAAGGGACCATCATACGCATGATTGACCAGACCGCCGGCATAACCACATATTCCTACTAGCAATCCAACAAGTGATGAATCATCCACAATTCATGCCCTGCCGCTGCCGGCAAACCATACACGCTTAATTAGGCTGGTCATGTGGTCAGCGTAACACGTCTTATATTCTGCTGCGGGAGATGGAGTAGGTTGATACAACACCTCAATTGCGCTGCATGTTTAAGGTCAACATTCGGGGCTCCGTTGGGTGGATTACGATAATCCAGCTTATCCAATTGGTTTTTGTCTACTTTAGCATTTGTTTGTTGGGTGTGTATAGGGCACATCTAGATGTGCTCTAATTATTGCACATTTAAATGAATGAATTAAGCATAACGAAAAAAGAAAAAAAAATATCCACACGAATCTCAACGTAAGATCAATGACATAGGACTTATATGTGCAATACTTATGGCACATCTAGATGTGTTTTAGCAAAACTGTTCAAACTTCCATCCCCGCAGCCACAAGCGCCTCTTGACGACCCTCCCCTCCTCGCTGTCGCCGGTTTGCGCCACCGGGCAATGCCTCGGTCGGCCGGAGGTGGCGGCGGGCCATCTCCGCTCTTGTCCCGCGCTCTCCAAAGTTCTTCGCAGAAGATCCTCCCAGCCTGCATCTGCCTGCATCATCACGGACGGAGACCTGTCCTTCGTCGTGGCTGGAGGCGCCCATGCGGCCGGCTTGCCTCATGCGCAGATCCGACAGTAGTCGTCCGCCCCCCTCAGCAACAGGGGCGGCAACAGCTGACCTTGTGTTGACTCCTTTAGCATGTGACGTTTAGGACGCCGACATCAATGCCATAAGCCACGCGGCATGGTGTGGTATGTCGTCGCACCCGCTGGGCCCGCAATTAGTGGCATTGTCTAGCTGGCGGCAAATTTGACGGGGCGGTGGCTACTCCTCTCGACAATGCAGTTGACAAATGGCGGCCCCTGGGCATGGTTCTCTCCATCTACGAGTTGGTAGACTACTAACCACCGAAGATCTTTGTGAGAGTTTTTCTCTGCAGATCCGGTGACAGCTGCCAGTGCCTTTTATTGGCTATGTTGTGGGATGCAACCAGAAGGCATTGTTATCGGTTTTAGCCACTCCCATTTCGGCTAGTTTGTCTTCAGTGATGATATGCAATCTATAGATGGTGGCTTGACTCAGAGGGTATGGTTGTGCGGCGATGACGGCGAGATTTTTGTCGACCGCATGTAGCTGTTATGATCACGGTAAAGTGCCAGCGACAACACTTGATTGACTTTGATTTGGTGGTGCATTCTAAGTACCAGGTCTTGAGCTCCGAGGTGAAAACGTTAGGTCTGACCCAAGTTTGTTATACCTGGCAATGTCGATGTTTTTGTGTCATTACCTTGTTGAAGGCATTGCTCGGATATGCTTGGACTTGTTCTTCAGGGTGAAAACCTAGAATCTATCCTTGGATGGTTGGATCCGGTGACGACGATACTTGATCATCGTTCCCTTCCTGAAGGTGTTACTATTGAAGAACCTTGTTTTCTCTGTGGTGTCATGGGTGCGAATATGGTCGTTCTTGTAGTTTGTCGATTGTTGATGTTGCTTGAATTGCTTTGGGGTCTTTCTTTTTTTTTCTCGCTTAGGCATAGCTTCGGTCTTCTATGAATTTGCTATTCGTCGGCATGTTTTTTCTTTTGCTTTCTGTGTGCATTTGAGTTATGCAAAGGTCGAGTTGTGCTCATTGTGTTTGTACCCACTTGATGCTTCATTTTGAGTTAATAAAGTCCAGCCTTTGTCGAAAAAGTTTCATGACAATGTTTTTTACATTCAATTACAAAAAAGCACAACCTAACACAATTCAGTAGTTGTGTGTTAGGGCAACTCCAACGTTGCCTGCATTCATCTAGACCGAGTTGTTCGGACCCATTTTTCCATCCAACGAGGTTCCCCACCGGTCCGCGGACCGGTCTGGACTTCTGTTTTCCCACAAATCATATGCAAGCGCAAGGGGCGGACTGCTTGCACGTAGGACACCAACATCCCCGGACCACTCAAATGCCCCTCCTAGTCCACTTATCCACTCTGCCCCTTGCTTTGCATACACACCCTCCTCTTCCGCTGCCATCGTTGTACCTTTCCGGTCACCACTCAGGCACCGTAAGACGCCTGCAGCCCCCACCAACATGCATGACCTCCTTGGATTATGCCACCGTCCACCCAAGATCCCTCCGCGGCTAGGCACCCTCCACCCCCCTACCGACGACTACAAGAAGACGAACTAAAGATGGAAAGGGAAACTTACGGGCCCTTCATCAGGATGTTTCGCTTCCACGTCGACCTCAGCGCCTCCACGCGGATGACAAGTCTGGAGCCTCTCTCGAGCCCTTGATGGGCTCCCGAACCTTTGGTGTCTCCAGCTGCGGCTCCTCGTCCACGACCTCACTAGAGGAGGCCTTCTCACTGGGCCTATCTTTAGCCGTCGTAGGTGAGGGCGATGTGCCACGTCCTCTTCTCCTCTGAACTCCTCCTCCTTGGCGGCCTCCTTTCTGTCGCCAATGTTACCTCCCTCCTACGCGGAGATTGCGGCTGAGGGAGTCCTGGATTAAGGGGTCCTCGGACAACTGGACTATATACTTTGGCCGGACTATTGGACTATGTAGATACAAGATAGAAGACTTCGTCCCGTGTCCGGATGGGACTCTTTTTTGCGTGGAAGGCAAGCTTGACGATTCGGATATGTAGATTTCCTTCTTTGTAACCAACTCTGTATAACCCTAACCCCCTCTGGTGTCTATATAAACCGAAGGGTTTAGTCCGTAGGACCAACAACAATCAGAATCATAGGCTAGCTTTTAGGGTTAGCCTCCTCGATCTCGTGGTAGATCAACTCTTGTAATACTCATATCATCAAGATCAATCTAGCAGGAAGTAGGGTATTACCTCCATAAAGAGGGCCCGAACCTGGGTAAACATCGTGTCCCCCACCTCCTGTTACCATTAGCCTTAGACACACAGTTCGGGACACCCTACCCGAGATCCGCCGGTTTTGACACCGACATTGGTGCTTTCACTGAGAGTTCCACTATGACATCATCGTAAGGCTTGATGGCCCCCTCAATCATCTATAACGATGAAATCCGGGGCGAGACTTTTCTCCCCGGACAGATCTTTGTATTTGGTGGCTTCGTACTGCGGGCCAACTCGCTTGGCCATCTGGAGCAGATCGATAGCTACGCCCCTGGTCATCAGGTCAGGTTTGGAAGCCTGAACTACACTGCCGACATTCGCGGAGACTTGATCTTTGACGGATTCGAGCCCATGACAGGTGCGCCCTACAGCCGCGACGAGCATGACTTAGATCTGCCATCAGACGGCGATCGGGAGATCACACCTGCGGCTGCCCCGGCTTTAAATCCAGAGCAGATCGTACCATCCGAGGATGGGTGGATGGACCCCGCCACGGAGGCCGCACACTCAGCGGCGATAGAGCCGAACACCGATCTCACTTCCAAGGAGACCGCGCCTGTAACTACCCTGGCCCTTGATCCAGAACAGATCGCGCCGCCCGTGGACGGGAGCTGGACCCCACCACGGAGGCCTCATACTCTACGGCGTTGGAGCCGGACACAGATCCAGTCTCTATCGAGGCATGTGTCGTCGGACCCCCGGACTCGTCTCCGAATATGGATTCCGAACCGCGTGTGTCCACGCCCGTCGAGACGGATTGGGCGCCGATCTTGGAGTTTACCTCCACGGACATCTTTCAGCACTCACCCTTGGGCGACGTGTTAATTCATTAAGATCTCTCTCCTTGTCAGGAGATTCTTGGCCAAACTATGTCCAGCTTGAGTGGGAAACGGACAACGAAGAACTTCGTTGCCCACCCACCACCCACTTGATAGCCAATGTCGATGACTTGACCGACATACTCGACTTCGACTCCGAAGACATCGACGGTATGGACGATGATGCGGGAGAAGAAGAGGAACCACTGCCCACAGGGCGATGGACAACCACCTCATCATATGACATTTACATGGTGGATACCCCCAAAGAAGATAATGGCGAGGACAAAAAGGATACATGTGAGGATAAACCTCCCGAGAAGCAGCCTAAGCGCCCACGTCAGCGGCGCCGCTCTAAACCACGCCATGGTAAAAATAGCAATACTGGCACAGACGATGCCGAAGACAATGAAGACGACCCCGCCCAGCCAGGATTCGAACAGGCCGGACGGGAGGACGGGCAAGCTAGCCCTGATGAACAGGCCACGAACGTAAACTCGGAGGAGGACAACTACATGCCCCCCTCCGAAGACGAGTTGAGCCTCGGCCACAACGAATTCACCATGCCTGAGGATCCCGCCGAGCAGGAATGCTTCAAGCGACGACTTATAGCCACTGCGAAAAGCCTGAAGAAGTAGCAGCAGCAGCAGCTTCAAGCTGATCAAGATCTGCTAGCTGATAAATGGACTGAAGTCCCGGCAGCCGAGGAATACGGACTCGAACGCCTAAACAAAAGCTACCCGAGGCGGAAGTTGTTACCTCAATTCGAGGACGAGGCACTAGCAGAGGATGCGCCTGACCGGCCACCCCGTGGACGAGATAAAGTGACGTATCAGCCCGAACACCAGCCCGCACCACATCGCTGAACAACTAAAAACACCAAGGCCCGGGGCTACACGCATGACCTGCGAGACGAACTGGAAGACAAAGCAGGAAAGCCAAGATCGATCTACGGATCACGGGGGCGTGCCTCAACACGTGACGATTACCGTCACGCCGGATACACTACATACAAATCCACCAGGGCCGAATACAGCAGACCAGCTACATCTGAACTACGTCGCGAGGCGGCCCGGCACAGAGGCGCCGCACACCCCCTATGCTTCATGGGTGAAGTAATGGAACATGAATTCCCAGAAGGGTTTAAACCCGTGAACATTGAATCATATGATGGAACAACCGGTCCCGCGGTCTAAATTGAAGACTTTCTTCTCCATATTCACATGGCCCACGGTGATGATCTTCATGCCATCAAGTACCTCCCATTAAAACTCAAGGGACCAGCTCGACACTGGTTAAACAGTCTGCCAGAAAACTCCATCGGCAGTTGGGAGAACCTGGAAGATGCATTTCTCCACAACTTTTAGGGCACTTATGTACGACCATCGGACGCTGATGACTTAAGTCATATAACCCAACAGCCCAGAGAGTCAGCCAGGAAATTCTGGACTCGGTTCTTAACTAAAAAGAACCAGATTGTCGACTGCCCGGATGCCGAAGCCCTAGCGGCCTTTAAACATAACATCCGCGACGAGTGGCTAGCCCGACACCTTGGCCAAGAGAAGCCGAAATCCATGGCAGCCGTCACAACACTCATGACCCGCTTTTGCGTGGGCGAGGATAGCTGGTTAGCCCGTAGCGGCAGTACGTCAGGAAAGCCCGGCATCTCAGATGCCAGAGACAGCAACGGCAAACCCCGACGGAACAGATTCAAGCATCGAAATAATGGCGATAACGCTGAAGACACGACCGTCAATGCCGGATTCAATGGCTCCAAGTCCGGTCAGCGAAAGAAGCCATTCAAGAGAAACAATCTGGGTCCATCCAATTTGGACCGCATCCTAGATCGTCCATGTCAAATCCATGGCACCCCCGATAAACCAGCCAACCACACCAACAGAGAGTGCTGGGTGTTCAAACAGGTCGACAAGTTAAATGCCGAAAAGACAAAGGGGCTGCATAGCGATGATGACGAGGAGCCCTGGCCTCCGAATACAGGGGGCCAGAAGAAATTTCCTCCCCAAGTTAAAACGGTGAATATGATATACGCCACCCATATCCCCAAGCGGGAATGGAAGCGCGCATTAAGGGACGTCTACGCGATGGAGCTAGTCGCCCCAAAATTCAATCAATGGTCTTCCTGTCCGATCACCTTTGATCGCAGAGACCATCTGACCAGTATTCGTCATGGCGGTTCAGCCGCACTAGTCCTTGACCCCATCATCGATGGATTCCACCTCACAAGAGTCCTCATGGACGGCGGCAACAGCCTGAACCTGCTTTATCACGATACACTGCGTAAAATGGGTATCGATCCCTCAAGGATCAAACCCACTAAAACCACCTTTAAAGGTGTCATACCAGGTGTAGAGGCCCGTTGCACAGGCTCAATCACATTCGAAGTGGTCTTCGGATCCCCAGATAACTTCTAAAGGGAGGAGTTAATCTTCGACATCATCCCCTTTCGCAGTGGTTATCACACACTCCTTGGACAAACCGCATTCGCTCGATTCAATGCAGTGCCACACGATGCCTATCTCAAGTTCAAGATGCCCGGACCCCGCGTTGTCATAACAATCAACGGAAATACGGAGCGCTCCCTTCGCACTGAGGAGCACATCGCGGCACTGACAGCAGAAGCACAGAGCGGCCTTTCTAGGCAGAACATCAATTCAGCAATAAGGCCTCCGGACAATCTCAAACGAGTCCGAACTGCTCTGCAACAGAACCATCTGGCTCGCCTAGAGCTCACCTAGCAATTCGGCCTCCGTTCTAGTCCCAGTCAAGCGACACAATTTGGGTCGCGCGTACATAACTACGCACTTAAGATACCATGGGTATCGACGGAGGCACAGCTAGATGGCGGTCCACAATGCGGCTCAACCGCCCAAGGATCCGCACACCTTCACCTTTTTCTTCTCCTTTTCAGGTCTCTTCTTCTTGAGGCTACGTTCTTGATAGCGTGGTCATCGAACCTATCGCGGAAGAATACACCAAGAGAAGCCAGGGGCTTTGACATACAAGGGAACTCCTAGGTGGTCTTTGTTAACGATCGTTACTCCTGTTTACATACCCGCACGCAGCCCGCTCTTGGTAAACGACATGTTAAATAGCCTTGTTCGCTTCTCGCACGTATGGTACAAATACGCCTTGACGTATCATTCAAATTACAATGGAAATCAAACTTGATGTGTCTTGCTTTTTATTCCATATCTTTCCTTGTCTTTGTATTTACTGCATTCGTACATGTTGGTACGCTTTAAATCGCCAAGGGCTTCAATGCACCCATAACATGGCAAGAAAGTCCAAATACTTTATAGTATAGCTCGGCACCCCGAACTTATAGCATTATATGTATTGGCTCCGAATCATGTCTTTGGTCAAATGTTGGGTTTGCCCGGCTCCCATGTTTTACCACCTTACATTCCGCTATATCGGCTAAGGCGTCACAGGGAGAACTACTGTGATTGTGTCCCGGTTCTTCTGGACGAGCACCTCAGTAGAGAAAGCCGAAAACTGACTGTCATGATGTAGCGAGAGCTGGTCGCTGTTCGAGAGGTCTCAAAATCCCTAAAGATTTTTTCCCGCTTCAAGCGATGGATCGGTTATCGCCCGATTTAGGCGTGTATAGCGCCCCAAGTTCTGCCTTCCGAATACTAGGGGCTTCGACGAAATTTAAAGTTATAGAGCTCCTATGGCTAAGTGAGAGTGATAAAGCCGTATAGTCCGATTGCCTTGTTCGTCGCGCTAAACACCTCCTTAACGGACCAAAAGACTTGGATAAAGAGTGTTTAGATTCATCCCGAACACCCCTGTACTAGCTATGTGGGGGCAGAAGCCGACGACTGGCCAACTCTCAAAATTATATAAACGGCCACACAGGAGAGACAATTTTAAAGAAACATGCAATACATATTGCATAGCGAACTTGTTTTATATTACAGGATAGGATAAAATGAATGTATTCATTCAAAGATTACATCCTTCGCACATCGCTCCGCCACAATGTGGGCTCCCTCCAGGACTCCATCATAATACATCTCGGGACGATGGTGCTCCTTGCCCTCTGGCGGTCCCTCGGTCATCAGCGCCTTGGCATTCATATTTGCCCAGTGCACCTTTGCATAAGCAAACGCCATCCGCGCACCCTCAATACACACCGACCGCTTTATGACATCAAGTTGCGGACAGGCACTCACAAGCCGCTTAAAGAGTCCGAAGTAACTTTTAGGCAGAGGTTCCACCGGCCATAGCCGGACTATAAGGTCCTTCATGGCCAGTTCGGCCGCCTTGTGCAGTTCGACTAACTGTTTCAGCTGGTCGCTCAAGGGCCTCGGATGCTCTGGCCCAAGGTACTGGGACCAGAACAACTTCTCCGTCGAGCTCCCTTCTTCGGCTCGGTAGAACTCCGTGGCATCTGATACGCTGCGCGGCAGATCCGCAAACGCTCCTGGAGAACTCCGAATTTGGGTAACTAAAAAGAATATTTCCTTTACATGCTTGCTTTGCATAAGAAAAGCCTTACCCGCCGCAATCTTTTGGGCCTCCTGGATTTCCTGGAGGGCTCTCTGGGCTTCGGATCTAGCATCTTGTGCGCTCTGGAGGGCCTTGGCAAGTTCGGACTCTTTAGTCTTTGAGTCACGCTCCAAGGATTCATACTTCTTGACGGCATCCTAGAACTCTTGCTGCACCTCGCCCACCCGGGGCTCAGCTTCTCGCATGCGGCGTGTTCCTTGGCTGCTTTGTCTTCGGCCGCGGCTAACGCCTTCTTCAGGGCCGCCACCTCGGTCGTGGCCCCTACAACAGTTCATAACGCTTTCGTCAGCGCGAACCAATTATCACTAATAAATATACAGACAGAGTACTATATACCTTGGCTCTCCTCCAGCTGCCTCTTCACAAGGCCGAGTTCTTCCTCGGTCCACTCCAGGCTCTACTTTAGTCCGGAGACCTCCGCAGTACGAGCGGCAGCGGCTAGCAGCGACGCTTCTTATTCACATAAGACATCTTTTGTTAGACTGCTGTGATTATTATTTGATCCTCTGTTCGGCTTTTCTTTCTGAACACCTAACAGAGCATCAGGGGCTACTGTCTATACTGTGATTTGCTTACCTCAAAGAATGTTAGAAGGTTAGCGCAGGCTTCTATCAGTCCGCTTTTGACGGACTGAACCTTCTTAATCACCGTGCTCATCAGAGTATGGTGTTCTTCATCAATGGCAGCGCTGCGAAGCGCTTCCAGCAACCTGTCCGGTGCCTCTGGATGGACGGAGGTCATCAGTACAGACGGCTTGATCCCTTTGCTAGGGGCGGCCCTCTTTCCCAAGTCCGGAACCTTTTGGGTTTCCGGAGCTGAATTCGTCTTGGGGCCAAACTGGCTGCGGCCCCCAAACTCGGTGTCCGTGGGGACCTTGCCCCCCAACTGTCCGGTCACCGGGGTCTTACCCTCCGGTGTCTCCAGAACGATCTCCCCTTAGCCCGGCATCCTTCGAGACAACACCTCGGTGTTGTCCGCACCCTTGGGGGAGGAAGCTGTCGGAAGAGTCCCGCTATTCATCACCGCCGGGTCCAGCTATCCCTCCGAAGAGGAGGATATCTCGATGTTGGACTTGGTGGGACTACAGGAACATGGCTGGTATGGTAAGACGCGATAAAACAAATAGATATGGCATACTAGTATGTCCGGACACTTATGATTTGGCTAGGGGCTTGACCCTGGGGTCCCAGTCCTCGCTGCTGTTAGTAGCCGCGGCGGAGTAGTCCGGAAGGGAGGTCTTTCCCTTCTTGGGCGTGTCGGCCTCCTTGTGTGTGGAGGCCTTCCTCTTCCTCCCCCTGGTAGGTGGGGGGCGGATTTCCTCCTCCTCCTCATCATCTTTGGTGGTGGAGCTCGTCTCAGTGTCCTCGGACGTCGTGTCCAAGGCACCCTTGCGTCGGAGACCATCTTTGGTCCCCGTAGCCGCCTTCTTGGCCTTCTTCTCCGGCACCTCATAGGGTGACAGAAATAACATCCTCGTCTAGAGAGGTGATTCTGTATCTTCGGGTTGCGGGGCCGGACAGTCGATCCTCTCCACCACCACTGCCCAATCCTGAAAGATTGGTATGGAGGCTTAGGTTCCTCCCGCGGGCATGTTAGTAAAAAGGGCATGTCTCGCAAATGTGATAACTCACCGGATTAGCTTGCCGTTTTGCGCTGAGCCTGCGATCTTCGGTCGTGGGCGGTGGTATCTCGCCAGCCTTGAACAGCACCTTCCAGATGTCTTTGTGCGCCGAGTCGAAGAGCTCTTACAGCATCAGGTGTTCGACCGGGTCGAACTCCCACAAATTGTAAGCCCGTCTCTGGCACGGAAGGATCTGGCGGAATAGCATGACTTGGATCACATTAATGAGCTTAATTTTCTTGCTCACCATGTTTCGTACACATGTCTGGAGTCCGGTCAGTTCTTCCGCTGAGCCCCAGGATAGGCCCTTCTCCGTCCAGGAGGTGAGCCGCATGGGGACGCCAGATCGGAATTCGGGGGTCGCTGACCAGTTGGTTTTGCGTGGCTGGTGATGTAGAACCACCCCGAGTGCCACCCCTGTACGGTCTCCACAAAAGAGCCTTCGAGCCAGGTGACCTTAGGCATCTTACCCACCATGGCGCCTCTGCACTCCGCTCGTTGGCCGCTCACCACTTTTGGTTTCATATTGAAAGTCTTCAGCCATAGGCCGAAGTGAGGTGGGATGCGGAGAAAGGCCTCGCACACGACAATAAATATTGAGATGTTGACGATGGAGTTGGGGGCCAAATCATGGAAATCCAGCCCGTAATAGAACATAAGTCCACGGACGAACAGGTGAAGGGGGAATCCCAGTCCGCAGACGAAATGGGAGAGGAATACCACCCTTTCGTGGGGCTCTGGGGTAGGGACGACCCGCCCCTTGGCCGGAAGCCGATGCACGATGTCCTTGGACAAATATCCGGCCCCCTGGAGTTTCTTGATGTCTTCCTTCTTGACGGAGGAGGCCATCCACTTGCCTCCCGCGCCCGACATGTCTGGGTGTTTTTGCGGAGAAGGCGAAAGCTTGGGCGTTGGAGCTTGAGAATGCATGAGCAGAGGAAGCAGAAGGCGTGGGTGTGAGAGGGGAATCCTTATCCCTTTATAAAGGCAGATCATGCGCCTCCCCACATGCCCTAAAGCTCGCTTATTCCCCAAGCACCATGCTAATAGCTTGGTTGGGTTACTGATGACCCACAAGTGTAGGGGATCTATCGTAGTCCTTTCGATAAGTAAGAGTGTCAAACCCAACGAGGAGCAGAAGGAAATGATAAGCGGTTTTCAGTAAGGTTTCTGCAAGCACTGAAATTGTAGGTGATAGATAGTTTTGTGATAAGATAAACAGTAACGAGTAACAAGTAAACAAAGTAAATAAAGTGTAGCAAGGTGGCCCAATCCTTTATGTAGCAAAGGATAAGCATGGACAATTTCTAATAATGAGAAAGGAGCTCCCGAGGACACATGTGAATTATCGTGAAGCTAGTTTTCATCACGTTCATATGATTCACGTTCAGTACTTTGATAATTTGATATGTGGGTGGACCGGTGCTTGGGTACTGCCCTTACTTGGACAAGCATACCACCTATGATTAACCCCTATTGCAAGCATCCGCAACTACAACAAAAGTATTAAGGTAAACCTAACCATAGCATGAAACATATGGATCCAAATCAGCCCCTAACGAAGCAACGCATAAACTAGGGTCTAAGCTTCTGTCACTCTAGCAACCCATCATCTACTTATTACTTCCCTATGCCCTCCTCTAGGCCCAATAATGGTGAAGTGTCATGTAGTCTACGTTCACATGACACCACTAGAGGAGAAGATAACATGCATCTCATCAAAATATCGAACGAATACCAAATTCACATGACTACTAATAGCAAGACTTCACCCATGTCCTCAGGAACAAACGTAACTACTCACAAAGCATATTCATGTTCATAATCCGAGGTGTAATAATATGCATTAAGGATCTGAACATATGATCTTCCACCAAGTAAACCAATAAGTATCAACTACAAGGAGTAATCAACACTACAAGCAACCCACATGTACCAATTTGTGGTTTTGGATACAAGATTGGATACAAGAGATGAACTAGGGTTTGAGAGGAGATGGTGCTGGTGAAGATGTTGATGGAGATTGACCCCCTCCCGATGAGAGGATCGTTAGTGATGATGTTGGTGATGATTTCCCCCTCCCGAAGGGAAGTGTCCCCAGCAGAACAGCTCTGCTAGAGCCCTAGATTGGTTCCGCCAAGGTTCCGCCTCGTGGCGGCGGAGTTTCGTCCCGTAAGCTTGCCCACGATTTTTTCCAGGGTAGAAGTGATGATATAGCAGAAGATGGACACCAGAGGCCCACCAGGGGGCCCAGGAGATAGGGGGGCGCCCTATAGGGGGCGCGCCCCCCTGTCTCCTGTACAGGGTGTGGGCCCCCTGGTGTATTTCTTTCGCTCCGAAATTCTTATTAATTCCAACAGGTTGTTTCGTGGAGTTTCAGGACTGTTGGAGCTGTGTAGAATAGGTTTCCAACATTTGCTCCTTTTCCAGCCAGAATTCCAGCTGCCGGCATTCCCCCTCTTCATGGTAAACCTTGTAAAATAAGAGAGAATAGCCATAATTATAGAGATATAATGTGTGATAACAGCCCATAATGCAATAAATATTAATACAAAAGCATGATGCAAAATGGACGCATAAGTTACCCACACCCGTATTAATGAGTATCCCGTGATAAGGGGACACGATCTCTGCTTCGACAAGACATGCCAATGAAACTGCCTCGTAAATCGTGTTGTGGCAGGCTAATAAAACGTTTCGAATAATAATGGTGTGATGTCACGCTCTTAATAAACTGTCAGCAGATTAGATCCGTGAAATATTATACTCTCTACGGTGGTATGTGGAATTTGTTTTTGAAGAGCCAGACAAGATTCTTGTGTTCAAGATCTATTTTGGAGTATTCAGAGAAGGAACCCGCTTTGCAATGCCGAAGACAATCTGTGCGCCAGACTCAATCGTCATTGAAGCCTGGTTCATGGGCTACTGAGGGAGTCCTGGATTAAGGGGTCCTCAGACAGCTGGACTATATACTTTGGCCAGACTATTGGACTACGAAGATACAAGATAGAAGACTTCGTCCCGTGTCCGGATGGGACTCTCTTTTGCGTGGAAGGCAAGCTTGGCGATTCGGATATGTAGATTTCCTTCTTTGTAACCGACTCTGTGTAACCCTAACCCCCTTCGGTGTCTATATAAACCGGAGGGTTTAGTCCGTAGGACGAACAACAATCATAATCATAGGCTAGCTTCTAGGGTTAGCCTCATCGATCTCGTGATAGATCAACTCTTGTAATACTCATATCATCAAGATCAATCTAGCAGGAAGTAGGGTATTACCTCCATAGAGAGGGCCCGAACCTGGGTAAACATCGTGTCCCCCGCCTCCTGTTGCCATTAGCCTTAGACGCACAGTTTGGGACCCCCTACCCGAGATCCGCCGGTTTTGACACGGACAGTGGCAGCTTCGCCTTCCTCCTCTCAAGGAGACACAGTGGTCTCGTCTTCATCGCTGAAGGCCTCAACCTCTGGCTCTTCCTCCATGGACTTCTCCATCTTTTTGGCAGAGGCTTTGCCAGCTTTAGGGGCCTCCGATGGCACCGGCTTGAGCAGCTTTGCTATAGTCGAGTCCAGATTATGGCCTGGTAGCAGGGACTCCAAGTTGTAAGCCACAAAGGCCTTGAACCCCTACAAACAGGAAGAGATCCGGAAGATGAAGGTGAAAATTTAGTACAAAAACAAGAGAGTCAAGAATAACATACATCGCTCGGCGGGTTCCCAACATGGAAGGGCTCCACTACGACCTCCATGGGGACCTTCTCCGGCTCCAGGCTGGTGAGGATGCTGATGCGGTGCCTGACCTCGACTAGTGCGAGCTCATTCCTAGCCACCCGCGTCGGCTCCTCCTGCCATGTGTACATATACATCGGGACCTCCCAGGCCGCGAACGGGAGGACATGACGCGACACCCAACTCTCCCTTGATGCCTTTCAGATGAGTTGGTGGTGTCAGAAAGTTCCCAGGTGCTCTTCGATAGGTTGTTGAGGGGAGCCCAGGACCCTGGCTTCTTTGAGGGCTCATCGATGAAGGCCAGGAGGTCACCTTCGAGCCTAGAAGCATAGAACTAGTACTTATGCCATTCCCGCATGGATTTCGGGAAGGCGACTGGGAAAAACTTTGTCAGAGACGGCTACATTCAGTTAATTCATCATCTAAAAATTCGGTACTAAACAACATTCTGTCCAAAATGGGGCAACAACATTCAGTTAGTTCAAATTGAGTACAAAATTCAGTATTACACTTACAACACATTCAGTAAAACATATTGCAGCAACATTCAACTATATTTTAGAAACATTCGGTAGTTGAATGAATTCATTAGAACATATGGCATCAACATTTAGTTAATTGAGAAACATTCAGTAGGAGCATCAAACAATTGTGGTTTTGGATACAAGAGATGAACTAGGGTTTGAGAGGAGATGGTGCTGGTGAAGATGTTGATGGAGATTGACCCCCTCCCGATGAGAGGATCATTGGTGATGATGTTGGTGATGATTTTCCCCTCCCGGAGGGAAGTGTCCCCGGCAGAATAGCTCTGCCAGAGCCCTAGATTGGTTCCGCCAAGATTCTGCCTCGTGGCGGCAGAGTTTCGTCCCGTAAGCTTGCCCATGATTTTTTCCAGGGTAAAAGCGATGATATAGAAGAAGATGGACACCGGAGGCCCACCAGGGGCCCCAGGAGATAGGGGCGCGCCCTATAGGGGGGGCGCCCCTGTCTCCTGGACAGGGTGTGGGCCCCCTGGTGTATTTCTTTCGCTCCGAAATTCTTATTAATTCCAAAAAGTTGTTTTGTGGAGTTTCAGGACTTTGGGAGCTGTGCAGAATAGGTTTCCAACGTTTGCTCCTTTTCCAGCCAGAATTCCAGCTGCCGGCATTCCCCCTCTTCATGGTAAACCTTGTAAAATAAGAGAGAATAGCCATAAGTATTGAGATATAATGTGTAATAACAGCCCATAATGCAATAAATATTAATACAAAAGCATGATGCAAAATGGACGTATCAACTCTCCCAAGCTTAGACCTCGCTTGTCCTCAAGCGGAAACCGATATCGAAAAATATGTCTACATGTTTAGAGATAGAGGTGTCGATAAAAATAAAATACAAACATGAGGGCATCATGATCATTCTTATAACAACAACATGTATAGATTCCATTATATAATTTCTTATGCTCAGGTAACAATCAATTCACAATATCAAGTATGGTTCACACACTTCATTAAGAACTAACAAACTATAATCTCAGTCATTGAAGCACTCGCAATTTATCATAACATCAGAAAGAGTCAACAATAGAGCTTTTCAGCAAGTCCACATACTCAACTATCATATAGTCTTCTACAATTGCTAACACTCACGCAATACTTGTGGTTATGGAGTTTCAGACGGACACTGAGAAAGATAGGGGCTTATTGTGTTGCCTCCCGACGTATTCACCTTTAGGTGATGTCAACAATAATAGCCCATGCTAACGAACATCCAATTGGATATGTATATCACGATCTTTCGAACACGAAGAGCTTGCCAAAGGATAAAATAAAAAAGGGAAAGGTGAAGATCACCTTGACTCAAGCACAAAATAAAAGCATAAAGTAAGAACATGAAGTAAAAGATAGGCCCTTCGCAGAGGGAAGCAGAGGTTGTCATGCGCTTTTAGGGTTGGATACACAAAATCTTAGTACGAAAGAACGTCACTTTATATGTCACTTGTGTATGGACCTTTATTATGCAGTCTGTCGCTTTTATTGCTTCTATGACAAGATCGTATAAAGCTTATTTTCTCCGCACTAATAAGTCATGCATATTTAAGGAGCAATTTTTATTGCTTGCACCGATGACAACTTACTTGAAGGCTCTTACTCAATCCATAGGTAGATATGGTGGACTCTCATGGCAAAACTGGGTTTTAAGGGTAGTTGGAAGCACAAGTAGTATCTCTACTTGGTGCTAGGAATTTGGCTAGCATGAGGGGGAAAGGCAAGCTCAACATGTTCGGAAGGTCAATGACAACATACTTTAACTGAGATGTGAGAAAACATAAACCATTACGTTGTCTTCCTTGTCCATCGTCAACTCTTTTAGCATGTCATACTTAATGAGTGCTCTCAATCATAAAAGATGTCCAAGATAGTGTATTTGTATGTGAACCTCTCTTCCCTTATTACTTCCTATTAATTGCAACGATGACCAAAACTACGTTTATCAACTCTCAACAACCTTTATGCCTCATACTTTCTATGTGTGAAGTTATTACTATCCATAAGATCAATATGAACTCTTTTATTCTTTTTATTTTTCTCAAGATCATAGCAACAAAGCAAAAGCCCTTGACTCAACACTAATATTTATTATAGATAACTCACGGTCTCGATTACAAAAAGAGAGCACTAAGCAAAATCCGAAACTACTTGATATCAAAACTTCAGTCTACTAGATCAAGATACTACTAAAAGGATCGAACTAAATAAAACAGTAAAGGTAGGAGTGTGATGGTGATACGATACCGGTGCACCTCCCCCAAGCTTGGCAGTTTCCAAGGGGGAGTGCCCATACCCATGTGATTATGTCCTCGTAGGTGATGGAGGTGGTGGTGATGATGGTGGATAAACGCACATCGAGCGTAAAAGATCCTCCAACTTGCGGATAATGCCCTTGAGTCCGGCGATATGATCCTTCAATAAAATATTCTCCTGTGTGAGATACTTATTTTGTATGCGAGCTAACTCAATCATCTAGAAAGCTTCAATCTCAGTTGGAGTAAAAAGGTTAGGTAGGGGTTGAGGGATGTCTTCTTCTTTCACTGTCGGGGCTTGAACCACCATGGCCTTCTTGATCTCTTCATCCTTGTTGATCTCTTCCGGCTCTTCTCTTTTCATCTCTATCTTCAATAGCCAAGCATCCTTATCTTCATTGTTGAAGGAGGGTGACGCCATGGTGCTCTAGATCTGTAACAGAAAACAGCTCGAAACGAAAACAGTGGATATTTGCGTGATACGGTGATCAAAACCTTCGGGTGTATATATAATGAATTTTTACCGACCAAAATACGTAATGTGCAAGAAAACGGAGTCCGGGAGGCACACGATGTGCCCACGAGACAGGGGGCGCGCCTAGTAAGGGGGGGGGGCTCCACTCTCGTGGGGTCCTCGTGTCCCTTTCGGACTACTTCTTTCATCCTAAAATTCTTAAATAATCCAAAACTGATAAAAATTGCCATTGGAGTTGTTTTGGAGTCGGTTTACTTACCGTACCACATACCTATTCCTTTTCGGAGTCTGGAACGTTCTGGAAAGTGTCCCTTATGTATTCCTCCGGGGTTACGGTTTCAATAATATTAGTTTCAACATTAATAGGATTACCTGAAATATAATGTTTAATTCTTTGACCGTTTACCACCCTCGGACTTGTGCCTTCGAAGTTGTTGATCTTTATCGCACCAGAATGATAGACCTCCTCGATAACGTAGGGGACTTCCCATTTAGAGAGAATCTTTCCTGCAAAAAATCTTAAACGAGAGTTGAATAATAACACATAATCACCTACATTAAATTTACGCTTTTGTATCCTTTTATCATGCCAGCGCTTGACTTTTTCTTTGAATAGCTTGGCATTCTCATAAGCTTGGGTTCTCCATTCATCAAGTGAGCTAATATTAAACAACCTCTTCTCACCGGCAAGTTTGAAGTCATAATTGAGCTCTTTAATAGCCCAATATGCTTTATGTTCAAGTTCAAGAGGCAAATGACATGCTTTTCCATAAACCATCTTATACGGAGACATACCCATAGGATTTTTGTATGCAGTTCTATAGGCCCATAATGCATCATCAAGTTTTTTGGACCAATTCTTTCTAGATCTATTAACAGTCTTATGCAAAATTAATTTGATCTCTCTATTGCTCAACTCTACTTGACCACTAGACTGCGGATGATAAGGAGATGCGATTCTATGATTGACATCATACTTAGCAAGCATCTTACGGAAAGCACCATGAATAAAATGTGAACCACCATCAGTCATAAGATATCTAGGGACTCCAAACCTCAGAAAAATAACTTCTTTAAGCATTTTAATAGAAGTGTTATGATTAGCACTACTAGTTGGAATAGCTTCTACCCACTTAGTAACGTAATCAACAGCAACTAAAATATGTGTATAACCATTAGAGGCAGGAAAAGGTCCCATATAATCAAAGCCCCAAACATCAAACGGTTCAATAACAAGAGAATAATTCATAGGCATTTCTGGACGTCTACTAATATTACCATTTCTTTGACATTCATCACAAGATAAGACAAACTTACGAGCATCTTTGAAGAGAGTAGGCCGATAAAAACCAGATTGTAGTACCTTATGTGCAGTTCTATCTCCAGCATGGTGTCCTCCATATGATTCAGAGTGACACTTGTGTAGGATCTGTTCATGTTCATGCTCAGGTACACAACGTCTAATAACACCATCTACTCCTTCTTTATAAAGGTGTGGGTCATCCCAAAAGTAATGTCTTAAATCATAAAAGAACTTTTTCTTTTGCTGGTATGTGAAACTAGGTGGTATAAATTTAGCAACAATATAATTAGCATAATCAGCATACCATGGAGCAGTGCGAGAAGCATTAATGACCGCTAATTGTTCAGCAGGAAAGCTATCATCAATAGGCAGTGGGTCATCAAGAACATTCTCTAACCTAGACAAGTTATCTGCAACGGGCTTCTTAGCTCCCTTTCTATCAATAATGTGCAAATCAAACTCTTGGAGCAGGAGAACCCATCTAATGAGTCTAGGCTTAGCATCTTTCTTTTCCATAAGATATTTAATAGCAACATGATTAGTGTGAATAGTAACTTTGGAATCAACAATATAAGGTCTAAACTTATCACATGCAAACACAACTGCTAAGAATTCTTTTTCAGTGGTAGCATAATTTCTTTGGGCTGTATCAAGAGTCGTACTAGCATACTGGATAACATTCAATTTCTTATCGACTCTTTTCCCTAGAACAGTCCCTACAGCATAATCACTAGCGTCACACATAATTTCAAAAGGTAAATTCCAATCAGGTGGTTGAACAATAGGTGCGGTGATCAAAGCTTTCTTAAGTATTTCAAATGCTTCTACACAATCATCATCAAAGACAAAAGGAATATCTTTTTGCAATAAATTAGTCAGAGGCCTAGAGATCTTAGAAAAGTCCTTAATGAACCTCCTATAAAAACCGGCATGACCAAGAAAACTTCTTATACCTTTTATGTCCTTGGGATATGGCATCTTTTCAATACCATCAACTTTAGCTTTATCAACTTCAATACCTCTCTCAGAAATCTTATGCCCCAAGACAATGCCTTCATTAACCATAAAGTGACACTTTTCCCAATTCAGGACGAGACTAGTGTCTTCGCATCTCTGCAAAACTCGATCAAGGTTGCTCAAACAATTATCAAAGGAGGATCCATAAACAGAGAAGTCATCCATGAATACCTCGCAAATCTTTTCACAAAAATCAGAGAATATAGCCATCATGCATCTTTGAAAGGTAGCAGTTGCATTACATAAACCAAAAGGCATACGTCTATAAGCGAAAGTACCGAAAGGGCAAGTAAAAGTAGTTTTTGCTTGATCTCCTGCTGAGACAGGTATTTGAGAGAAACCAGAATAACCATCTAGAAAGCAGAAATGTGTGTGTTTGGATAGTCTTTCTAGCATTTGATCAATAAAAGGTAAAGGGTAATGATCTTTCTTAGTAGCTTTATTTAGCTTACAAAAATCAATTACCATCCTATAACCTGTAATAATTCTTTGCGGGATCAATTCATCTTTATCATTAGGAACAACAGTAATACCTCCCTTTTTAGGGACACAATGGACAGGGCTTACCCAATCACTATCAGTAACGGGATAAATTATACCTGCCTCAAGGAGCTTTAGTATCTCCTTTCTTACCACTTCTTTCATTTTAGGATTTAGTCGTCGTTGAGGATCTCTAACTGGTTTGGCATCGTCCTCCAGTTTAATTTTGTGTTGGCATAACGTGGGACTAACACCCTTAAGATCATCCAGAGTATATCCAATAGCAGCTCGATGGTTCTTCAGAGTTTTCAATAATCTTTCTTCTTCTTGCTCTGAAAGGTTAGCACTAATAATAACAGGATATATTTTCTTTTCATCGAGATAAGCATACTTAAGATTATCAGGTAGAGGTTTGAGTTCAAACACGGGATCACCCTTGGGTGGTGGGGGATCCCCAAGAATTTCAACGGGAAGGTTATGTTTCAAAATAGGTTCCTGTTTAAGGAATAATTCATCTTTTTCCATTCTTTCTTTCATAAACATATCATTTTCATGATCTAGCAGATATTGTTCTAACGGATCAGTAGGAGGCATGGCAATAGAAGCAAGACCAATTATTTCATCTTTACTAGATAATTCTTTATCACGGGGTTGTCTATGAAATTTAGCAAAATTAAACTCATGAGTCATATCATCTAAGCCAATTGTAACAACATCCTTTTTGCAATCAATCGTAGCTTTAACAGTGTTCAAGAAGGGTCTATCAAATATAATGGGACAAAAGGCATCTTGTGGAGAACCAAGAACAAGAAAATCAACATGGTATTTAACCTTCCCACACAAAACTTCAACATCTCTAACAATCCCAACAGGTTTAATGGTATCCCTATTAGCAAGCTTAATAGTAACAACAATGTCTTCTAATTCAACGGGTGCAATGTCGTGCATAATTTCTTTATATAAATCATAAGGTATAGCGCTAGCACTAGCACCCATATCACATAAGCCATGATAACAATGTTCTCCTATTTTAACAGAAATAACAGGCATGCCTACGACAGGTCTACATGTCTTAGTATCTGGCCTAGCAATATTAGCAGTCTCATCACAGAAATAAATAACATGCCCATCTAAATCATCATCCAAGAGATCTTTAACTATAGCAATACTAGGTTCAACATTAATTTTCTTAGGAGGTGTATAAGTCCTAGTATTACTCTTATGAACAACAGTCAAAGTTTTAGCATGATCCTTTATCCTAACAGGAAAATGTGGTTTCTCAACATAAGTAGTAGGAACAATAGGATCACTATAAGTGATAGTCTTTTCTTCAACTGTAATAGGTGCAACTACTTTAACTTCAACAGGAGGATTATAATTAAACCACTTCTCTTTAGGGAGATCAACGTGAGTAGCAAAAGATTCACAGAAAGAAGCTACTATCTCAGAGTCAAGTCCATATTTAGTGCTAAATCCACGAAAAACATCGGTATCCATAAAAGATTTAACACAATCAAACTTAGGTGTCATACCTGACTCCTTACCATCGTTGGAACCCCAATTTTCAGAATTGCGTTTAATTCTTTCCAATAAGTCCCATTTGAAATCAATAATCTTCAGTAAGAACCAGCACAGGAAGTATCGAGAAGGTTGCCATTATCAAGAGAAATCCGAGCATAAATTTTTTGAATAATCATTTCCCGAGAGAGCTCATGATTGGGGCATGAATATAACATTGACTTAAGCCTCCCCCAAGCTTGAGCGATGCTTTCTCCTTCGCGAGGCCAGAAATTATATATGAAATTACGATCATGATGAACAAGATGCATAGGATAGAACTTCTGGTGAAATTCCAACTTCAATCGCTTATAATTCCAAGATCTCGTATCATCACATAGCCTATACCATGTCAATGCATCTCCCTTCAAAGATAAAGGGAAGACCTTCCTTTTGACAACATCATCGGGAATACCTGCAAGCTTAAATAATCCACAAACTTCATCCACAAAGATAAGGTGTAAATCAGGATGCAATGTTCCATCTCCTGCAAATGGATTAGCTAGCAGTTTTTTCTATCATACCTGAAGGGATCTCAAAATAAATATTTTCATAAAGTCAGTAGGTTGAGGAGAAACTCTTTGCTCTTCTGGTTGGGGTGAAGATACCCCAAACAAGCCCCTCAAAGGATTAGTTTCCATAGTGACAAGTAACAGAAAATTTCAGCACACTATATAAATGTTTCCTTACCAAGTTCCACTCACCAAAAGCGCTACACTCCCCGGCAACGGCGCCAGAAAAGAGTCTTGATGACCCACAAGTGTAGGGGATCTATCGTAGTCCTTTCGATAAGTAAGAGTGTCGAACCCAACGAGGAGCAGAAGGAAATGATAAGCGGTTTTCAGTAAGGTTTTCTGCAAGCACTGAAATTGTAGGTGATAGATAGTTTTGTGATAAGATAAATAGTAACAAGTAACAAGTAAACAAAGTAAATAAAGTGTAGCAAGGTGGCCCAATCCTTTATGTAGCAAAGGATAAGCATGGACAATTTCTAATAATGAGAAAGGAGCTCCCGAGGACACATGGGAATTATCGTCAAGCTAGTTTTCATCACGTTCATATGATTCACGTTCGGTACTTTGATAATTTGATATGTGGGTGGACCGGTGCTTGGATACTGCCCTTACTTGGACAAGCATCCCACTTATTATTAGCCCCTATTGCAAGCATCCGCAACTACAACAAAAGTATTAAGGTAAACCTAACCATAGCATGAAACATATGGATCCAAATCAGCCCCTAATGAAGCAACGCATAAACTAGGGTTAAGCTTCTGTCACTCTAGCAACCCATCATCTACTTATTACTTCCCTATGCCCTCTTCTAGGCCCAATAATGGTGAAGTGTCATGTAGTCGACGTTCACATGACACCACTAGAGGACAAGACAACATACATCTCATCAAAATATCGAACGAATACCAAATTCACATGACTACTAATAGCAAGACTTCACCCATGTCCTCAGGAACAAACGTAACTGTTGGAAATATGCCCTAGAGGCAATAATAAAATGGTTATTATTGTATTTCCTTGTTCATGATAATTGTCTATTATTCATGCTATAATTGTATTGACCGGAAACCGCAATACATGTGTGAATACATAGACCACAACATGTCCCTAGTGAGCCTCTAATTGACTAGCCCGTTGATCAACAGATGGTCATGGTTTCCTGACCATGAACATTGGATGTCATTGATAACGGGATCACATCATTAGGACAATGATGTGATGGACAAGACCCAATCCTAAGCGTAGCACAAGATCGTGTAGTTCGTTTGCTAAAGCTTTTCTAATGTCAAGTATCTTTTCCTTAGACCATGAGATTGTGCAACTCCCGTACACCGTAGGAATGCTTTGGGTGTGCCAAACGTCACAACGTAACTGGGTGGCTATAAAGGTGCACTACGGGTATCTTCGAAAGTGTCTGTTGGGTTGGCACGAATCGAGACTGGGATTTGTCACTCCGTGTGACGGAGAGGTATCTCTGGGCCCACTCGGTAGGACATCATCATAATGTGCACAATGTGATCAAAGAGTTGATCACAGGATGATGTGTTACGGAACGAGTAAAGAGACTTGCCGGTAACGAGATTGAACAAGGTATCGGCATACCGATGATCGAATCTCGGGCAAGTACTATACCGCTAGACAAAGGGAATTGTATACGGGATTGATTGAATCCTTGACATCGTGGTTCATCTGATGAGATCATCGTGGAACATGTGGGAGCTAACATGGGTATCCAGATCCCACTGTTGGTTATTGACCAGAGAACGTCTCGGTCATGTCTGCATGGTTCCCGAACCCGTAGGGTGTACACACTTAAGGTTTGATGACGCTAGGGTTATAGGGAATAGATATACGTGGTTACCAAATGTTGTTCGGAGTCCCAGATGAGATCCCAGACGTCACGAGGAGTTCCGGAATGGTCCAGAGGTAAAGATTTATATATGGGAAGTCCTGTTTTGGTCACCGGAAAAGTTTTGGGTGCTATCGATGATGTACCGGGACCACCAGGAGGGTCCCGGGGTTCCACCAAGTGGGGCCACCGGCCCCAGAGGGCTGCATGGGCCAAGTGTGGGAGGGGACCAGCCCCAGGTGGGCTGGTGCGCCCCCCCACTAGGGCCCAAGGCGCCTAGGGTTTGGGGAGGGGGCGCCTCCACCTTGCTTGGGGGGCAAGTTTCCCCCTCTCCCCCCCTCTTGGCCGCACCCTAGATGGGATCTAGGGGCTGCCGCACCCGTTGGGGTGGGAACCCTAGAGGGGGCGCAGCCCCCTCCCTCTCCCCTATATATAGTTGAGGTCTTTGGAGCTGCCAACACATGAGTTTTGACCTCTCCCTGGCGCAGCCCTACCTCTCTCCCTCCTCATCTCTCGCGGTGCTTGGCGAAGCCCTGCTGGATTACCACGCTCCTCCATCACCACCACGTCGTTGTGCTGCTGCTGGACGGAGTCTTCCCCAACCTCTCCCTCTCTCCTTGCTGGATCAAGGTGCGGGAGACGTCACCGGGCTGCACGTGTGTGGAACGCGGAGGTGTCGTCCGTTCGGCACTAGGATCTCCGGTGATTTGGATCACGACGAGTACAACTCCCTCAACCCCGTTCTCTTGAACGCTTCCGCTTAGCGATCTACAAGGGTATGTAGATGCACTCCCCTCTCTCGGTGCTAGAATCTCCATAGATTGATCTTGGTGACTCATAGGAAAATTTTGAATTCTGCTACGTTCCCCAACAATGGCATCATGAGCTAGGTCTATGCGTAGATTCTTTGCACGAGTAGAACACAAAGTAGTTGTGGGCGTTGATTTTGTTCAATTTGCTTACCGTTACTAGTCTTATCTTGATTCGGCGGCATTGTGGGATGAAGCGGCCCGGACCGACCTTACACGTACACTTACGTGAGACAGGTTCCACCGACTGACATGCACTTGTTGCATAAGGTGGCTACCGGGTGCCAGTCTCTCCCACTTTAGTCGGATCGGATTCGATGAAAAGGGTCCTTATGAAGGGTAAATAGCAATTGGCATATCACGTTGTGGCTTTTGCGTAGGTAAGAAACGTTCTTGCTAGAAACCCATAACAGCCACGTAAAACATGCAAACAACAATTAGAGGACGTCTAACTTGTTTTTGCAGGGTATGCTATGTGATGTGATATGGCCAAAAAGAATGTGATGAATGATATGTGATGTATGCATTGATCATGTTCTTGTAATAGGAATCATGACTTGCATGTCGATGAGTATGACAACCGGCAGGAGCCATAGGAGTTGTCTTTATTTATTGTATGACATGCGTGTCATTGAACAACGCCATGTAATTACTTTACTTTATTGCTAACCGTTAGCCATAGTAGTAGAAGTAGTAGTTGGCGAGACAACTTCATGGAGACACGATGATGGAGATCATGATGATGGATATCATGGTGTTATGCCGGCGACGATGATGATCATGGAGCCCCAAAGATGGAGATCAAAAGGAGCAAAATGATATTGGCCATATCATGTCACTATTTGATTGCATGTGATGTTTATCATGTTTATGCATCTTATTTGCTTAGAACGACGGTAGTAAATAAGATGATCCCTCATTAAAATTTCAAGAAAGTGTTCCCCCTAACTGTGCACCGTTGCGAAAGTTCGTTGTTTCGAAGCGCCACGTGATGATCGGGTGTGATCGATTCTAACATTCACATACAACGGGTGTAAGCCAGATTTACACGCGCGAAACACTTAGGTTGACTTGACGAGCCTAGCATGTACAGACATGGCCTCGGAACACAAGAGACCGAAAGGTCGAGCATGAGTCGTATGGTAGATACGATCAACATGAAGATGTTCACCGATGATGACTAGTCCGTCTCACGTGATGATCGGACACGGCCTAGTTGACTCGGATCATGTAATCACTTAGATGACTAGAGGGATGTCTATCTGAGTGGGAGTTCATAAGATGAACTTAATTATCCTGAACATAGTCAGTAGGTCTTTGCAAATTATGTCATAGCTCACGCTTTAGTTCTACTATTTTAGATATGTTCCTAGAGAAAATATAGTTGAAAGTTGATAGTAGCAATTATGCGGACTGGGTCCGTAAATTGAGAATTGTCCCCATTGTTGCGTAGAGGGCTTATGTCCTTAATGCACCGCTCGGTGTGCTGAACCTCGAACGTCGTATGTGGATGTTGCGAACATCTGACATACACGTTTTGATGACTACGTGATAGTTTAGTAATGTTAAATGGTTTAGAATTGAGGCACCGAAGATGATTTTGAAACGTCACGGAACATATGAGATGTTCTGAGGGCTGAAATTGGGATTTCAGGCTCATGTCCACGTCAAGAGGTATAAGACCTCCGATGAGTTTTCTAGCCTACAAACTAAGGGAGAAGATCTCAATCGTTGAGCTTGTACTCAGATTGTCTGGGTACAACAATCACTTGAATCGAGTGGGAGTTAATCTTCCAGATGAGATAGTGATGTTTCTCCAAAGACATTGCCACCAAGCTACTAGAGCTTCGTGATGAACTATAACATATCAGGGATAGATATGATGATCCTTGAAATATTCGCGATGTTTGACACCGCGAATGTAGAAATCAAGAAGGAGCATCAATTATTGATGGTTAGTGAAACCATTAGTTTCAAGAAGGGCAAGGGCAAGAAGGGGTACTTCATGAAACGGCAAATCAGTTGCTGCTCCAGTGAAGAAACCCAGGGTTGAACCCAAACCCGAGACTAAGTGCTTATGTAATGAGGGAACGGACACTAAAGCTGAACTACCCTAGATACTTGGTAGATGAGAAGGCTGGCAAGGTTGACAGAAGTATATTGGATATAAATTGAATTAAATGTGTACTTTACTAGTACTCCTAGTAGCACCAGGGTATTAAGATACCGGTTCGGTTGCTAAGTGTTAGTAACTCAAAATAAAAGAGCTACGGAATAAACGGAGACTAGCTAAAGGTGAGATGACGATGTGTGTTGGAAGTGTTTCCAAGGTTGATGTGATCAAGCATCGCCTGCTCCGTCTACCATCGAGATTGGTGTTAAACCTAAATAATTGTTATCTGGTGTTTGCGTTGAGCATAGACATGATTGGATTATGTCTATCGCAATATGGTTATTCATTTAAGGAGAATAATGGTTACTCTATTTATTTGAATAATACCTTCAATGGTCTTGCACCTAAAAGAATGGTTTATTGAATCTCGATCGTAGTGATACACATTTTCATGCCAAAAGATATAAGATAGTAATGATAGTACCACTTACTTGTGGCACTGCCATGTAAGTCATATTGGTATAAAACGCATGAAGAAGCTCCATGTTGATGGATCTTTGGACTCACTTGTTTTTGAAAAGTTTGAGACATGCGAACTATGTCTATTGGTGTATACGCATGAAGAAACTCCATGCAGATGGATCGTTTGGACTCACTTGATTTTGAATCACTTGAGATATGCAAATCATACCACATGGGCAAGATGACTGAAAAGCCTCGTTTTTCAGTAAGATGGAACAAGATAGCAACTTGTTGGAAGTAACACATTTTGATGTGTGCAGTCCAATGAGTGCTGAGGCATGCAGTGAATATCGTTATATTCTTACTTCACAGATGTTTTTGAGTAGATGTTGAGTATATTTACTTGATGAAACACAAGTCTAAATTATTGAAAGGTTCAAGTAATTTCAGAGTGAAGTTGAAGATCTTCGTGACAAGAGGATAAAATGTCTATGATATGATCATAGAGATGAATGTTTGAGTTACAAGTTTGGTGCACAATTAAGACCTTGTGGAAATTGTTTCACAACTAATACCGCCTGGAACACCATAGTGTGATGGTGTGTCCGAACATCATAGATGCACCCTATTGGATATGGGGATACCATGATGTCTCTTATCGAATTACCACTATTGTTTATAGGTTAGGCATTAGAGACAACCACATTCACTTTAAATAGGGCACCACGTAATTCCGTTGAGATGTCAGCATATGAACTATGGTTTAGAGAAACCTAAGCTGTCGTTTCTTAAAAGTTTGGGGCTGCGACGCTTATGTGAAAAGGTTTCAGCCAGATAAGCTCGAACCCAAAGCGAATAAATACATCTTCATAGGACACCCAAAATGGTTGGGTATTCCTCCTATCTTAGATCCGGAAGCAAAAGTAATTGTTTCTAGAAACGGTTCCTTTCTCGAGGAATAGTTTCTCTCGAAAGAATTGAGTGGGAGGATGGTGGAGACTTGATATGGTTACTGAACCATCACTACAACTAGTGTGTAGTTGGGCACAGGAAGTTGTTCCTGTGGCACCTACACCAATTGAAGTGGAAGCTGATGATAGTGATCATGAAACTTCGGATCAAGTCACTACCGAACCTTGTAGGGTGACAAGGATGCGTACTACTTCAGAGTGGTACAGTAATCCTGTCTTGAAGGTCATGTTGCTAGACAACAATGAACCTACGAGCTATGGAGAAGCGATGGTGGGCCCGGATTCCGATGAATGGCTCGAGGCCATAAAATCCAAGAGAGGATCCATGTATGAAAACAAAGTATAGACTTTGGAAGAACTACTTGATGGTCATAAGGCTGTTGGGTACAGATAGATTTTAAAAGGAAGACGGACAATGATGGTAAATATCACCATTAAGAAAGCTCAACTTGTCGTTAAGATGTTTTCCGACAAGTTCAAGGAGTTGACTGCGATGAGACTTTCTCATTCGTAGCGATGCTAAGAGTCTGTTGGAATTATATTAGCAATTACTGCATGATTTATGAAATCTTGTAGATAGGATGTCAAAACATTGTTTCCTCGACGATATTCTTGAGGAAAGGTTGTATGTGATACAACCAGAAGGTTTTGTCAATCCTGAAAGATGCTAACAAGTGTGCAAAGCTCCAGCAATCCTTCTAGGGACTGGAGTAAGCATCTCGGAGTTGGAATATACGCTTTGATGAGATGATCAAAGATTTTGGGTTTATACAAAGTTTATGAGAAACTCGTATTTCCAAAGAAGTGAGTGGGAGCACTATAGCATTTCTGATGAGTATATGTTGTTGACATATTGTTGATCGGAAATGATGTAGAATTTCTGGAAAGCATATAGGGTTATTTGAAAAGTGTTTTTCAATGGAAAACCTGGATTAAGCTACTTGAACATTGAGCATCAAGATCTATAAGGATAGATCAAAACGCTTAATAGTACTTTCAAATGAATACATACCGTTACAAGATTTTGAAGGAGTTCAAAATAGATCAGCAAAGAAGGATTTCTTGGCTGTGTTATATGGTGTGAGTATTGAGTAAGACTCAAGACATGACCACGGCAGAAGAGAGAGAAAGGACGAAGGTCGTCCCCTATGCTTCAGACGTAGGCTCTATAGTACGCTATGCTGTGTACCGCACCGGAAGTGTGCCTTGCCATGAGACAGTCAAGGGGTACAAGGGTGATCCAGGAATGGATCACATGACAATGGTCAAACTTATCCTTAGTAACTAGTAGACTAAGGAATTTTCTCGATTATGGAGGTGGTAAAAGAGTTCGTCGCAAAGGGTTACGCCGTTGCAGACTTTGACACTAATCCGGATTATTCTGAGTAGTAAACCGGATTCGTATAGTAGAACAGTTGTTTGGAATAGCTCCAAATAGAGCGTGGTAGCTGCATCTGGGAGATGACATAGAGAATTTGCAAAACACACACGGATCTGAAAGGTTCAGATCCGTTGACTAATAACCTCTCTCACAAGCGAGATATGATCAAACCCCATGGGTGTTGATTCTTTACAATCACATAGTGATGTGAACTAGATTCTGGACTCTAGTGCAAGTGGGAGACTGTTGGAAATATGCCCTAGAGGTAATAATAAAATGGTTATTATTGTATTTCCTTGTTCATGATAATTTTCTTTTATTCATGCTATAATTGTATTGACCAGAAACCGCAATACATGTGTGAATACATAGACCACAACATGTCCCTAGTGAGCCTCTAGTTGACTAGCCCGTTGATCAACAGATGGTCATGGTTTCCTGACCACGGACATTGGATGTCATTAATAACGGGATCACATCATTAGGAGAATGATGTGATGGACAAGACCCAATCCTAAGCGTAGCACAAGATCATGTAGTTCGTTTGCTAAAGCTTTTCTAATGTAAAGTATCTTTTCCTTAGACCATGATATTGTGCAACTCCCGGACACCGTAGGAATGCTTTGGGTGTGCCAAACGTCACAATGTAACTGGGTGGCTATAAAGGTGCACTACGGGTATCTCCGAAAGTGTCTGTTGGGTTGGCACGAATCAAAACTGGGATTTGTCACTCCGTGTGACGGAGAGGTATCTCTGGGCCCACTCGGTAGGACATCATCATAATGTGCACAATGTGATCAAAGAGTTGATCATGGGATGATGTGTTACGGAATGAGTAAAGAGACTTGCCGGTAACGAGATTGAACAAGGTATCGGCATACCGACGATCGAATCTCGGGCAAGTACTATACCGCTAGACAAAGGGAATTGTATACGGGATTGATTGAATCCTTGACATCGTGGTTCATCTGATGAGATCATCGTGGAACATGTGGGAGCCAACAAGGGTATCCAGATCCCGCTGTTGGTTATTGACCGGAGAACGTCTCGGTCAAGTCTGCATGGTTCCCGAACCCGTAGGGTGTACACACTTAAGGTTCGATGACGCTAGGGTTATAGGGAATAGATATACATGGTTACCGAATGTTGTTCGGAGTCCCGGATGAGATCCCTGACGTCACGAGGAGTTTTGGAATTGTCCGGAGGTAAAGATTTATATATGGGAAGTCCTGTTTTGGTCACCGGAAAAGTTTCGGGTGCTATCAGTAATGTACCGGGACCACCGGGAGGGTCCCGGGGTTCCATCAAGTGGGGCCACCGGCCCCAGAGGGCTGCATGGGCCAAGTGTGGGAGGGGACCAGCCCCAGGTGGGCTGGTGCGCCCCCCCCCCACCAGGGCCCAAGGCGCCTAGGGTTTGGGGAGGGGGCGCCTCCACCTTGCTTGAGGGGCAAGTTTCCCCCTCCCCCCCCCTTGGCCGCACCCTAGATGGGATCTAGGGACTGCCGCACCCCTTTGGGTGGGAACCCTAGAGGGGGTGCAACGCCCTCCCTCTCCCCTATATATAGTTGAGGTCTTTGGGGCTGCCAACACATGAGTTTTGACCTCTCCCTGGAGCAGCCCTACCTCTCTCCCTCCTCATCTCTCGCGGTGCTTGGCGAAGCCCTGCTGGAATACCACGCTCCTCCATCACCACCACACCGTTGTGTTGCTGCTGGACGGAGTCTTCCCCAACCTCTCCCTCTCTCCTTGCTGGATCAAGGCGTGGGAGACGTCACCGGGTTGCACGTGTGTTGAACGCGGAGGTGCCGTCTGTTCGACACTAGGATCTCCGGTGATTTGGATCACGACGAGTACGAATCCCTCAACCCCGTTCTCTTGAACGCTTCCGCTTAGCGATCTACAAGGGTATGTAGATGCACTCCTCTCTCTCGTTGCTAGAATCTCCATAGATTGATCTTGGTGACTCGTAGGAAAATTTTGAATTTCTGCAACGTTCCCCAACAGTAACTACTCACAAAGCATATTCATGTTCATAATCAGAGGTGTAATAATATGCATTAAGGATCTGAACATATGATCTTCCACCAAGTAAACCAATAAGTATCAACTACAAGGAGTAATCAACACTACTAGCAACCCACATGTACCAATTTGTGGTTTTGGATACAAGATTGGATACAAGAGATGAACTAGGGTTTGAGAGGAGATGGTGCTGGTGAAGATGTTGATGGAGATTGACCCTCCCGATGAGAGGATCGTTGGTGATGACATTGGTGATGATTTCCCCCTCCCGGAGGGAAGTGTCCCCGGCAGAACAGCTCTGCCAGAGCCCTAGATTGGTTCCGCCAAGGTTCCGCCTCGTGGCGGCGGAGTTTCGTCCCGTAAGCTTGCCCACGAATTTTTCCAGGGTAAAAGTGATGATATAGCAGAAGATGGACACCGGAGGCCCACCAGGGGGCCCAGGAGATAGGGGGCGCCCTATAGGAGGCGCGCCCCCTGTCTCCTGTACAGGGTGTGGGCCCTCTGGTGTATTTTTTCGCTCCGAAATTCTTATTAATTCCAAAAGGTTGTTTCGTGGAGTTTCAGGACTTTTGGAGTTGTGCAGAATAGGTTTCCAACATTTGCTCCTTTTCCAGCCAGAATTCCAGCTGCCGGCATTCCCCCTCTTCATGGTAAACCTTGTAAAATAAGAGAGAATAGCCATAATTATTGAGATATAATGTGTAATAACAGCCCATAATGCAATAAATATTAATACAAAAGCATGATGCAAAATGGACACATAAGTTACCCACACCCGTATTAATGAGTATCCCGTGATAAGGGGACACGATCTCTGCTTCGACAAGACATGCCAATGAAAGTGCCTCGTAAATCGTGTTGTGGGAGGCTAATAAAACGTTTCGAATAATAATGGTGTGATGTCACGCTGTTAGTAAACTGTCAGCAGATTAGATCCGTGAAATATTATACTCTCTACGGTGGTATGTGGAATTTGTTATTGCAGAGCTAGACAAGATTCTTGTGTTCAAGATCTATTTTGGAGTATTCGGAGAAGGAACCCGCTTTGCAATGCCGAAGACAATCTGCGCGCCGGACTCAATCGTCATTGAAGCCTAGTTCAGGGGCTACTGAGGGAGTCCTGGATTAGGGGGTCCTCGGACAGCCGGACTATATACTTTGGCCAGACTATTGGACTACGAAGATACAAGATAGAAGACTTCGTCCCGTGTCCGGATGGGACTCTCTTTTGCGTGGAAGGCAAGCTTGGCAATTCGGATATGTAGATTTCCTTCTTTGTAACCGACTCTGTGTAACCCTAACCCCCTCCGGTGTCTATATAAACCGGAGGGTTTAGTCCGTAGGACCAACAACAATCATAATCATAGGCTAGCTTCTAGGGTTAGCCTCCTCGATCTCGTGATAGATCAACTCTTGTAATACTCATATCATCAAGATCAATCTAGCACGAAGTAGGGTATTACCTCCATAGAGAGGGCTTGAACCTGGGTAAACATCGTGTCCCCCGCCTCCTGTTGCCATTAGCCTTAGACACACAGTTTGGGACCCCCTACCCGAGATCCGCCGGTTTTGACACGGACAGTGGCAGCTTCGCCTTCCTCCTCTCAAGGAGACACAGTGGTCTCGTCTTCATCGCTGAAGGCCTCAACCTCTGGCTCTTCCTCCATGGCCTTCTCCATCTTTTTGGCAGAGGCTTTGCCGGCTTTGGGGGCCTCCGATGGCACTGGCTTGAGCAGCTTTGCTATAGTCGAGTCCAGATTATGGCCTGGTAGCAGGGACTCCAAGTTGTAAGCCACAAAGGCCTTGAACCCCTACAAACAGGAAGAGATCCGGAAGATGAAGGTGAAAATTTAGTACAAAAACAAGAGAGTCAAGAATAACATACATCGCTCGGCGGGTTCCCAACATGGAAGGGCTCCACTACGACCTCCATGGGGACCTTCTCTGGCTCCAGGCCGGTGAGGATGCTGATGCGGTGCCTGACCTCGACTAGTGCGAGCTCATTCCTAGCCACCCGCGTCGGCTCCTCCTGCCATGTGTACATATACATCGGGACCTCCCAAGCCGCGAACGGGAGGACATGACGCGACACCCAACTCTCCCTTGATGCCTTTCAGATGAGTTGGTGGTGTCAGAAAGTTCCCAGGTGCTCTTCGATAGGTTGTTGAGGGGAGCCCATGACCCTGGCTTCTTTGAGGGCTCATCGATGAAGGCCAGGAGGTCACCTTCGAGCCTGGAAGCATAGAACTAGTACTTATGCCATTCCCGCATGGATTTCGGGAAGGCGACTGGGAAAAACTTTGTCAGAGGCGGCTACATTCAGTTAGTTCATCATCTAAAAATTCGGTACTAAACAACATTCTGTCCAAAATGGGGCAGCAACATTCAGTTAGTTCAAATTGAGTACAAAATTCAGTATTACACTTACAACACATTCAGTAAAACATATTGCAGCAACATTCAACTATATTTTAGAAACATTCAGTAGTTGAATGAATTCATAGAACATATGGCATCAACATTTAGTTAATTGAGAAACATTCAGTAGGAGCATCAAACAACTAACAATTAATAAGAACTGAACAACAATATCAAACAACTAGCATTGCAAATCTGAAACAACAACATTCGGGGATGGGATAGCTCAAGATTTGAATGTAGATCACGTGGGGGGGGGGGGGGGGGGGGCTTTTGCAGTGGGTAGCTCCTCCTCCACCCTACAGGTGACATCCGTTGACGACTCTCTTCCCGGCAAGGAACGAAACAAGTTGCTGCTATAGCAAATCTCCTCCTCGCCGTGCCTGCTCCCTGTCATGCCGCCATCCGGCCCCATCCGCTCTTTCGGCTCTTTCCCCTCATCGCTGATGCATCCGAGTCCGCCTTCTGCATATCGAGCCGCTGCCATGCCCCCCCCCCCCCCCCCCCCCCCGCGCGCGCGCGCGCGCGCGCGAGAGAGAGAGAGAGGAGAGAGAGAGAGAGAGAGAGAGAGAGAGAGAGAGAGAGAGAGAGAGAGAGAGAGAGAGAGAGAGAGAGCTCGAACGGCCGCTTCCGACTGAGCCGTGTCAACGGCAGTTAGCGGCAGTTAACGGCGCCGTACCCCGCTGTTGGCCAGTGCGCGGTTGGCCACTTCAAAACGGTATCATTTTCGCATTCAGTTTTTTTGGCACTATCAATTCTTCACTGCGGTGCAAAGTGTCACGTTTTGTAAAGTGTTGGTTTTACGAGAACTATGACGTTAATGTGATGGTTCTGTGCATTTTACTGCCATAAAGCGGGGTTGAAAGCCTATTTCGAAAGTGTGGTTACACTTTTGTTTTGTTGTAGTCGGTTAAAAAGAAACAACCTAGTCGATATCAGCACCGATGGAGCTTAGGCAGCTGGACCGATGAGCATAGCTAGCTAGGCAGCTCCATGCGTGGCTGTATGGATCGATCCCAGACTGTAAAGAGACGAGGGAGAAAGAAAGAAAGAAAGAAAGCGATGGAGCAGGAAGGATCGAAGAAGCTGTAGGTGGAGATGCCCTAGAAATGAAATGAAAGCAAGCCAAAGCTGCAGCAGAGTCGAGACGTACGGTGCATATAAGCGGCGGCACACTTCCATTCCAACTTGGCCACACATCCATCGCTACAACCCAACACGCACTGCACGTGTGTGATCTATCTGTAGCTAGCTGCACCGCAACTACTCCACACATACTTGTATATTACAGGTCAACGCACGGGTCAGTATGCAATCCAGTTAGTTAAACCCTTCAGGTCAAATAAACAAAGTCAAACCCCAGGTAACATCCAACCAACAGTTTGCCGATTAATCCTAACCATTTGATCGGCATCTTTATCTTATTGGGATTCCTAAATCTCAGTCGACTAAAACTTAACCAAGTCTCAGTCGATGTTATATTCTGTGTAAAATAATTAAATTCTTTCTTTCTTTTTTTTATATGTTCTGTCACTTGGGTACTAGGATCTTGCCACACCCTTATCTTATAACTGGAGCCGAAAGTACCATTCTACACCCAGGAGCAAATGCTTCTAATGTAAACCGTAAAATCAAAAAAATAAAATAAAATTTAAAAAATTCTGAAATTTTTTTGTGACATACTTTCACAAGTGTTTCTTGTGCATGAAAATTTTCATCACGAAATCACATTCGTAGAAGTCGTGCCGAAAAAAAACAAAATCAAAGCTCCAAACTGCTTTGTAAGTAACATTTTCAGAGTATCGATTTTGTTTTTTTACCACACCTTCCACCAATGTGATTTCGTGATGAATTTTACATGCACAACAAACAATTGTATAAGTATGCCACACAAAAAAATCAGAATTTTTTGACTTTTTTTACTGTTCACACCAGGAGCAACTGTGTGTAGAAACTCCACTTCCAACTGGAGCTGGCTTTAAAAAGTTCGCCCTCCACTCCATTTCAATCTTATTCATCCACCTAGAACCCATCAAATCTTTTTGGTTAGAAAAAATAAAATAAAAAATAATGCAGGCGGGGAGCCTCAAACCGCAGAACTTGTCTCTACACCCAGCTCAATCAAACAAGCAAAGTGGCCACCACACTCATGTTTTGAATGAAAAAATATACTATTTTATAAGTACATATCGGTGCTTGAATGACTGTGCAGTTACGCAGGTGGGCTTGTTTCAGTTTCTTTATTATTACTTTTTGCAAATCCAGTGGTTATTGTATACTCCAATGCAATTTCAATTGTTTTAGTACTTGTTTAGTGGAACGTAGATGGTGATTGATGCGCCAGTCATGTGGCTCAAACTTATGAAAAAAATTCATTTCGTTTATGGTTGAATTTTGATTGACGTGTACTACACGTAGAGTACATCCATCTAGGCAGCTAGTTTGTTTTGTTTTGTTTTATCAGTAGCTAGGCAGCTAGTTTGGCTTCTTATATTTCATGGCTAGCTAGACCACCACCACCATGCATGCATCGATCGGAAGAACAAGGTTGACATGTATACTTCCACCCAACCATAAAGATACCAAGGCGGCCCTAAAGCTAGATACCACATCAAAACATAGACACGTAGAGCCATGCACACCTATACTATACTATACACACCCCCTACAAAACGTTTTTTAAGAGGCAAGAGTTCCTCAATACAAGGAGGTCCTCTATTCACATGATATTAACAGTCAAAATTTTAAAAGCTTGACCGAAGACATGTCCAAAGCATCACTTTTCTATGATACATACGACGAGAATATGTACTACCTTCGTCTAGGTGAATAAGTCATTCGCGTAGTTCTAGGTCATCGATTTGAGAAATTATGGGCCTGTTTGGGACTACTCCGCTTCACCAAAATCAGCTTCGCTCCACTAAATTCACTTTGGAGCAGTTTCATATAGAAGTTGTAGCACTACCAAAGAGAATGCTTGGCTTCCATCTAGCTCCAGCTTCAAGAATGGGAAATTTGGTGGAAAGAAACTATTTGATTGATTGAGAGGGGAGAAGCGAAGGGGTATCCACTTACTGGTGGCAGTGGTGGGTAATTTCCACCCAACTCCAGCTTCCAGAGTTTTTTGGAGCACCCCCTAAAGAGCTTCCTAAAAAACTGGGAGTTGTACCCTGAATTCTAGTTTTTTTGCGGAGTGGCATATCGTGAAGCTACCCTGTTTGGCTTGCGTTTTCTGGAGCGGAGCTGAATTTTAAGGAGTAGAGCAGTCCCAAACATGCTCTAAATATATGTTATATATCATGAAAACATATCACTAGATTTCTACACGGATGTAGTTTCTAAATATATATTTTTGTCACATATAATACATATTTAGATAGTTAAATCATCGACCTAGAACTACGCGAATGACTTATTCACCGAGACGGAGGTAGTAGCATATTTGTGAACTAATTAATGACTCAGTTGTTAAGAAAAAACTAGCCATCGAAGTGGCGGTGATGCATGGAATCAATGACCTAGCTAGGTGATTTGATCTCACTACCAAAGGCCCTCCCCAAAGGAACAAAAAATGTGTTACCATATATAGCAATTGGTTATGGGTGGTTAATTAGACGGCCAGTGGCCGGCCAATGATGTTGTTGCAATTGACCAAAAGAAAGGAAAAACCTTGCCGGTTAAGGAACAAGGGTTGTCCATTGTTTGCCTCTAAAAGGCGTAGACGTACAAGACACAATGGGTGCCTCCACAAAAGATGTTGGGTCTCCACTAGTAGAAAACCAACCGGCCGAGTGCATCTTCTCTTTCTTCAACACTTTCTTTTCTTTTCTTTTCTTCTCTTTTCTTTATGGCATGGCATGCACACCTATATATGGAGATTGGGAACCAGTAAAATACTTATAGTGAAGTAGCTTCTAGCCAGTAGCTAGCGATGACTTTGTGTAGGAGTGCAGTGTTTCTCATGGGTCGATGCATGCATGGTGCATCTAGATGTGCAAGCGCTTTAGTATGCATGGATGCATCTAGACACACACTGAGATTAAATTAAACAGCTAATGCAATTATCCCAAGCTCAAGTAGCTATCATACATATCACCCCCATGAAATAATAACCTAACTAATCTGTCAACCAAAGCCAGCATGAAGCAGATGCCTGATGCAAGCTGCCAGTAAGTAAAGGAGACTTTGTGTGTTTTACCAACAAGATTAAAAAGTAAGCAAAAGGGAACCTTTATATAAGAAAGATGACATGTGGGACCCACCCCGCCGATTATTGGTGCAAGCAAGCTAGTTGCAGCTAGGTAGCCAGCGTCAGCAGTTGGCGTGTGTGAAAAGGCCATGCACTGCACATCACACTCACAAATTGACAAGCTGAGAGGGAGACCCGGCCCTGGCCTCTTGTTGCTAGCTAGCCACTAGCTTGTTGTGTGTGTGAAGACACGGAGAGAGACAGAGAGAGAAAATAAAATAGGAGTGAAGAAGGCGCCACTAGAGTGAGTGCCCACCACCACACAAAGATTCCCACTCAATCACTCACCTCTCTCCTTGAGATCCCTTGCCAACAAATAGAATCCAACTCGCTCGTGCTGCCTTTTTGTTTTCTTCATACTCACAGTATTGTGCACAAAATTGCACTACTGTTGTACACCGTGCAGGTGCAGTGCATCCACATGAACATGTCATAGATTCATACACACAAAAGGCCCTACTAAAATTAATCAGCTGGGGCAGTCCCATCTGCTGGCCTTAATTTGCTCACACATGATCTAGAACAACAATTTGATAAACATTTTCCTTGTTTATCACATGTTGCACGCCTCATTCATTTACCAAAAATACACAATAGCCAGCTATACAAATATGTGTTTTTTTAAGAAATTATTATTTGGGTCGTTTTCGCCATGGGTCTGCGAGTGGCCTCTAGCTAGATAGATTGATAGGTCGGGTGATGCACATATGGAATCCGAACAAATTGTTGAAAGCCGCGTGATCGATGAATTGAAATGTTGGAGGAGGACAGGATGGATGCATATTCCAAGTGAATAACATGCTGCAAGCTGTGTACAGGCATGTTCTTTTTTCCTTTTTGTTTTTGCAAAAAGCAAGCATACTGTACTTTGAACCCTACATCACGCGTCTCCTTTTTGCAAGACAATTTGTGTTGCCAACCAACCGGATTGATGTCTGCCTTTAATTCCCCAAGAATCTGGTCCGGCCACTCGTGCACCACCGGCCGCCGCCGCCGCCGCGTGAAGAGAGAATTTCGATTCTGAGTTGTGAGCCGGAGAAATTATCAATCCATTCTAATTCAGAAATGCGAGCCGGCTCTAAGAGTTTGTTTGTAAAACGACATTGTTGAAAAGATAAAAGAATGCAAATTAAGCTAGTAGTACATATTGTGAGTTCCTTCCCATAAACACGCACCAACCCCCAAGATCTTCTTAATCAATCCACATATGATGCCAAAGACAGTACGTCCTCACCTTGTTTGGAAAATTAACTAGCTACCAAACGTGATCAGACACTAGTTTGGCTCATTCCTGTTATAATCGTACTCTATTTTTTAAGAAACATATCTTCATAATTTACATGCATCAGGCTCTCACCCTATATGGAAAATTAACTAGCTACCAGATTCCACCATATACTACTAGCTAGTTTGGCTCATTCCTAACTAATCATACTCTATTTTAAATGTTAAAGAATATCTCCGATCACTTAAACCATTGTGGCATGCATGTTATTTTGCCCAACAAGACCATGGTTAGGTGCCTTTAATGGATTTAATATATACATACAGTCCAAAGGTTGGCGCATGTGTTATCTTGATCTTGCTCCATTGTGTCAATTGAGTTGTGCCTTGTCCAATAATGCATATAGCCCTCCATGAAATCCCTTCTAACCAATTGTGTTTCGACTTGACTTGCCGGTGGTTCTTAAAAATCATGATATTTTCACAATCACGACATGGACGGAACATACTCCGTTTGGTGGGCGGTTTCCTCCGCATTCCATCATGGCGCCTATCATGGATCTAAAGATTCGATCAATGTACGCTTTGGTTAAACGGCCCTCTTCTTTGTACATCCAATGTTCCGGTCCATGTTCTATGTACATTATGAGTTGAAATTTGTTTTAGTTAAATAACCAGAATGATATAAATAAAATTACAACGAGTAAAAACAAGTCCACAATAATTTTGTAAGCATGAGCTTTCAATAGATGTTATCAGTTTTGCAGTAGTGTGGAGAAGTTGTTCTAATTCAGATATGCGAGTGCGTAGAGTTTGCGAAACATCTTTTCAAAAGTGATGTTGTTTTGCAAATTAAACTAGTATATCTGTTATGACTTCTTTCACACACAAACAAATGCACCAACCCACAATTTATTCTCAATTTAATGCATATATAGTGACAATGCCCATGCTCTCACCCTATACGGAAAACTAACTAGCTACCAAAATCGACCATACACTATAGATAGTTCGGCTCATTCCCAAACTAATCATACCCTATTTAATATTAAAAAAAATCTCTGGTCACTTCTGCAATCGTGACATGCATGTTATTTTGGCCAACAAGATGATGATTAGGTGCCTTGGATGGAGTAACATATACATCCTCAAACAGTGCAACTTGATGGGTGGACGCATGACTTGGCGATAGATGATGCCTCCCTGATGACGCTCAGTTACTTTTATATTATGAGATTAGGAAGGAATTAGCTGCTAGCTCATGGTTTACTTTTGTTTTGTTCGTTTATACTATACCGGGAGGAAGGAATAAAGGAGCCATGCATCTACATCATGCACCTTAGGTAACATATATATCTGATTAGAGATGACATATGACAGTGATGTCGATTAGTAAAAACAATTTAACGTGCGGGTTGATATCAGTGGCTACAGTTGAAAAAGTTATTTACTGGTAACAAGTTGTTCATTAAAAGTATAGAACTTGGTATTAAAAATATATCATTGGCGTCTCTGTCAATATGATGACGGCTCAATCGATTCTCGTGTGTCTCTATCTATGCTGGATTGATTTAAGTCATTTCAGCCAGGGGCAATGCATTTTCCTTTTTGTCGTGTTTTTGTTGATATTTGCTCTGGTGTTGCACCAGACTAGTACGCATGAAATAATTTATGTTTATGTAATATAGGTCAACTGCATGCCTACTCAACCATGAATAGCAAAAGGAGATACCGTAGAGTAAGCAACAAGGGCCCAATAGTGCTAATTAATTAAGCTATCATTAACATGGCCAATGAAAAAAAGAGTACAAAGAGTTCTAATATAGAATTAGTCGGCAAGGACTTAAGCAATAAATAAATATTTACATGCGTGGATGCCATTATATAACAGTATATTCTCTCTTTCTTTTTGTTTGACCATGATGAGATTATATGTTGTCTGATTGGCCACACTGCACATGATTGTTTTTGGAAGAAAACAGTCGCGCGCTTCTTTCCATCTGCCATGCTAAGACGGATAACCAAGGGTGTGATCAAAATGGAGATGTGTTACCACTAGCTGTGGGTGGGTCTAGACGAAGGAGGAAGGGATTCTAATGAATGTTGTGGGAGGCTACCACAGATCTATCCACCGCAGCATGCAGAGAAATATAGGAATCAAGGTAATGTCCATAGCGGTAACAAATAGGATGCAACGATGTGGGAAGGCGGTTTCAGATAGAAGATAGATAGGGTTAAGGTTGGCCCAAGGTGAAATAAGATGAAATGAATGACGAAAACAGATGAGTAAAGGGTTTGGTGCCATATAAATAGGCAACCAATCGACCAGCTAGCTAGGTGGAAGGTAGCATGTTGTAATTTACGTGCTTAGATAAAGATAGTGTGTACGAGCATGTGGCCATCACACCCCGGCATGCTTGGGGCTTCTCTCCGCCCCTGGATGGATGGTCACCTGACGCATGCAAACAAAATGAAAATGAGCGACAAAAACAGATGAGTAAAGGGTTTGGTGGCATATAAACATGCAACCAATCGACCAGCTAACTAGGTGGAAGGTAGCGGGTTGTCATTTAGGTGCTCAGATAAAATGTAGTGTGTACGGGCACGTGGCCGCCATACCGCGGCGTGACTGGGGCTGCCCCTGGATGGGTGATCACCTGAGGTATGCAAACAAGATGAAAATGAACGACATAAATGGATGAGTAAAAGGTTTGGTGGCAAATAAACAGGCAACCGATCGACCAGCTAGCTAGGTGGAAGGTAGCAGGTTGTAATTTACGTGCTCATATCGAAAATAGTGTGGACAAGCACGTGGCCGTCACACCCCAGCGTGCATGAGGCTTATGTCTGCCCTTGGATGGATGATCACCTTAGGCACACAAATGAAAATGAGCGACAAAAAGGATGACTAAATGGTTTGGTGGCATATAAAAGGGCAACCAATCAACCAACTAGCTAGGTGGAAGGTAGCAGGTTGTAATTTTACGTGTTTAGATCAAAAATAGTATGTACAAGATGGTGGCTGTCACACCCCCGGCGTGCCAGAGGCTTATCTCCGCCCTTGGATGGATGGTCACCTGTAAACATGCAACCAATCAACCAGCTAACTAGGTGGAAGGTAGTGAGTTGTAATTTACGTGCTCAGATCAAAAATAGTGTGTACGAGCACGTGGCTGTCACACCCTGGTGTGCCTGGGGCTTATCTCCGCCCCTGGATAGATGGTCACCCGAGGCACGCAAATAAGATGAAATGAACGGCAAAAATGGAAATAAAGGATTTGGTGGCATATAAACAGGCAACCAATCGATCAGCTAGGTAGGTAGAAGGTAGCGGGTTGTAATTTGCATGTTGGGTAGTGTGTATGAGAACGTGCCGTCACACCCTCGGCGTGTCTGAGGCTTATCTCTTCCCTTGGATGGATGGTCACATGAGGCAAGAAGAAAATGAAAGACAAAAACAGATGAGTAAAGGGTTTAGGGCCATATGAACATGCAACCAATCAACCAGCTAGTTAGGTGGAAGATAGCGGGTCGTAATTTACGTGCTCAGATCGAAAATAGTGTGTACGAGCACGTGGGCGTCACACCTCAGCGTGCCGGGGGCTTCTCTTCTCCCCTGGATGGATGGTCACCCGAGGCACGCAAATAAGATGAAATGAGCGACAAAAATGGACGAGTAAAGGGTTTGGTGGCATATAAACAGGCAACAAATCGACATGCTAGCTAGGTGGAAGGTAGCGGGTTGTAACTTATGTGCTCAAATCGAAAATAGTGTGTACGAGCACGTGGCCGTCACACCTCAGCATGCCTGGGGCTTATTTTCGCCCTTGGATGGATTGTCACCCGAGGCACGCAAATAAGATGAAATGAGCGACAAAAATGGGTGAGTAAAGGGTTTAGTGGCATATAAACAGGCAACAAATCGACCTGCTAGCTAGATGGAAGGTTACGGGTTGCAATTTACGTGCTCAAATCGAAAATAGTGTGTACGAGCACGTGGCCGTCACACCCTGGTGTGCTTGGGGCTTATCTTCGCCCCTGGATGGATTGTCACACGAGGCACACAAATAAGATGAAATGAACGACAAAAACGGATGAGTAAAGGGCTTGGTGGCGTATAAACAGGCAACAAATCAACCTGCTAGCTAGGTGGAAGGTAGCGAGTTGTTATTTGCGTGGTCGGATCAAAAAATAGTGTGTATGGGCACGTGACCGTCACACCCCGGCGTGCATGGGGCTTATCTCTGCCCTTCAATGGATGGTTATCTGAGACACATAAATAAGATGAAAATAAACGACAAAAAGTGATGAGTAAAGGGCTTGGCGGTGTATAAACAGGCAACAAATCGACCTGCTAGCTAGGTGGAAGGTACCAGGTTGTAATTTATGCGCTCAAATCGAAAATAGTGTGTACGAGCATGTGGCTGTCACACCCCGGTGTGCCTGGGGCTTATCTTCGCCCCTGGATGGATGGTCACCCGAGGCACACAAATAAGATGAAATGAATGACAAAAAACGGACGAGTAAAGGGCTTGGTGGCGTATAAACAGTGTGTATGGTTATCTGAGACACATAAATCGACCTACTAGCTAGGTGGAAGGTAGCGAGTTGTTATTAGCGTGGTCGGATAAAAAATAGTGTGTATGGGCACGTGACCATCACACCCTGGCGTGCATGGGGCTTATCTTCGCCCTTCGATGGATGGTTATCTGAGACACATAAATAAGATGAAAATGAATGACAAAAACAGATGGGCAAAGAGTTTGGCGGCGTATAAACAACTAACCAACCAGGCAGCTAGCTAGGTGGATGGCAGGTGGTCGTTATTTTCTTTAAAAGTTGCTTATATGTAATATATATACAATAATAGGAAGGCGAAGGTAATTTAGTGGACGACTAATCGAGGATGAATTCCAATTAATGTGAGTGGATAGACTTGGTGGGTGTATGCCCCTACATAAGAGTGTATTCTTTTATTTCCTTGTACATGACCACAATAAGGGTGTACGTTGTCTGGTTGACTACAAAAAGCACTCTGGCCACGGGTCCAAAAACATTCGAGTGCTTCTTCACCTTTTGTCATACTAAGGGGAATTACCAAGTGCGCGGTCGAAATGGCGATGCGACATCGCTAGCCACGGGCGAGTGGAGATGAAGGAGGAAGGCACAGTGATGATACAGAAAGAAATACCCCCTCCGTCTCATAATATAAGACATTTTCGCAAACTAACATATGGAGAATACTCTGATGATTTAATTAGGGGAGGGCGAATCGGGATTAATGTGAGCGAGTGGAATGGATGGCGGTCGTGGAGTACATGCAACTTGCTAGTTAGCTTGGGTGTGATTAGCAAGGAAGGAGGCAGCGTGGTGCAATAAAAGGAAGGAGCTCCGGAGGTGACCGTAGGGGCGAGCCACAGCTGCAGGTTGATGCAATGAGCCAAAGAAACAAATAAAACTTGGTGGGAGTGTGTGATGTCGTCTTGTGTCTTGACTGCCTGTCATTAGATTTTGGGATTAAGTAATTAGATTTTGGTCTTGACGCAGGATACTAGCTAAGGTAGTTTATTAGGCATATGTGGTTGGTGATTAGGACGGGTAGATGGGGATGGATGGCAAGCTAGGAGGGGGAGGAAGCAGTAGAAGTAGAAGTGGAAGAAATGGAGGAATGATTGATGGAGTGGGTGGATGTGAACCGGTTAGCAGCAGTACTAGTAGATCCATGCAAATATTTGTATTACTATTTTTTGAGCATCAGTACAGACACAAGCGTTCATATACACGCGCATACACTCATCCCTATGAACGCACACACGCACACCCTACCCCTATGAGCACCTCCGAAAGACTGAGCCGGCATATCATCTTGAGATTTACGAAGTCATCCTCCCACTGAAAGCGCATCGCCGGAAATCCTGAAATAAATCCAGAAATAATGCGAGCATCAGGATTTGAACACCTAACCATCTCAACCACGGGTTGGTTCGCTATTTGTATTAGTATTTACTAGTACTAGTTATGTTGCACCCGGCCAGCGTTAGCAGTGTTGTTGTAGTATGGTTTCTGGGTTGTTTCACTTGTATTATATGAATACAAAAGGAAGTAAAGGTAAAACAAAGAAACAAACAAACAAAGAAACAAATAAAGGAAGGAAGGAACATGGGTGGCACTGTAGGAATGGAGCAGTGTAGGTTATTTTTGTTGGCTGGCTGCTAGTGGTAAGCACTGTAGCCGCAGACTTGTGGGGAGAGAGAGGCGTGTGTGGGTGTGGCCTGTGTTGATTGCGTTGCGCAAGGAGGTGAAGGACTGCTGCCTCACTGATTGAAGAAGAAGAAGAAGAAGAATAACAATTGGGTGTAGAGAGATGACAGTAAGTAGTAAGCATCTGGCAGTAATAAGGGAAGTAGTAGTTTAGGAGAGTGAGATGCAGCACAAGCAGACGGGTTGCTTCCTTCCCTGTTGTTTACCGGCACCAGCAGGCAGCAACCAAGAGCAAGAGCATTCGAGCAACCGGTGAGGCTCTTCTTCTCTTGAGTCTTGAGGCCAGCCCAGCAGCACCGTGTTGGCGGTGTGATGTGATGTTATGGACGCTTTGTTTTTCTTTCTTTCTTTCTTTCTTTTGTCCCTTTCTTCTTCCTCCTCCGCCCGCCCGCCGCTCTTTCTTCCTCCTCTCCTCTGCTCTGCTCCTTTGTTGTCCTATAAATCCTGCCCCCGGAGGCCTCCATCCTTTCCAATCTCTCCCAACCCACTCCATTCCTTGTTTCATTCACCCCTCCCCTCCCCTCCCCTACCCATCTGGCCTACTCATCTCATCTCATACGTAGAGAAGAGATATAGTGTGGGGAAGAAAGTGACCAGACCAGACCAGAGCAGACCAGCAGCTAGCCTAGGTCCAGCCCTTCCCCTCCTCTCCTCTCCTCGCGCCACCGCCCGCCGGACCACCCATCCGGACCGGAGATCCACCCATCACATATACCTACCTTCCTTCCATCCTTCCATCCTTCCTTCATTCCTACAAGCAAAGCAAAGCAGCGCAGAGCAGAGAGAGATCCAGCACAGCAGACAAGTAGAAGCAAGATGTTCGCCGACGCCGGCTTCAGCTTCTCCGCCTACTCTCCTTCCCCGCAGCCGCAGGGCTACTCATACTCGCCCCCGCTCTTCTCCCACCCCTACCCCGACCACTCCTCCTTCTCCTCTGCCCCCAACACCGCTGCTCCGGCGCAACCGCCGCAACTCCCTCTCCCTCTCCCTCTCCCTCTCTTGCACCAGCAACACCAACAACATCAAGCCGCCGCTGCACCCGACGACGACGACGCCTCCGCCGCCATGTACCACCACCTGGTGAGTAGTACTACTTCTCCACCTCCCTCCCATTTCTTCTGCTCCATTATTAGTCTTAGCTTGCATACATGCACATGCATGCCACTGCACTGCAACCAATCTCCTCAGATCACATCAAACTCCCTCCAGCACTTGCTTGGCTCTTCTTTTCCTGTTGCATCAAAATAAAAAATTAACCCCAACACTAGTTTTTCCTCTCTCTCACTCTGATTCTGCTTCTTGGCCGCAATTCAACTCAATTCAATTCAATTTTAGAGGTCAATAAGATACAAGGTGCTCTCTCTCAAATTGCTTCCTGCACCACGGCCGCCGCCGCCGCCAATTCCTCTCCTCTCCTCTCCTTGCCGTCGAGACAAAAATAATAATGTCGCTTTCTCTCTCCCTTGTTGTTTCCGAGCCCCACCCTCCTGCAAACACTATCAACTATGCAGTATTATATTTTGTACAGTTCATCAAAGGGAGGAGGTGTCAACTATTCTAGACTAGACTAGACTAGACTAGAAACAACCTCCCTCCCTCCCTCCCTTTTAATCAGATTCATTCATCTCCCACTTTTAAAACCCCTCCACTAATTAAACACAACATGTCTAATACTTACTACAAGCCCACCTTTAAGCACTCATTGGTTCTTCCACCTTTTGCTTTACTTTCCTTGTTGCAAAGATAATACTAATATCTGCACACAAGGGAAGACTAGTGGTACTACTACTTTACTTTACTGCACTAGTACTACTTGTCATCAACATGCATCAATCACACTGTCAAGCTGCAGCCTGCACATTTTTAGCTACTGATAGACAAAGATTGCTTATCATGTCCTCTTCCTATAATTAATATATTTGTACTAATACAGTACTCGTCAACGTCCATCAGCACGGCACTGCCATACAAAAAGCATCCATCAAACTCACTCCTAATTTTGGCCTAATTCAAACCGTCCTAATTTAGCAGCACCATGCCATAAATCCTCCTACTCATGGACACATGCACCTTGGCAGATTATATGACCCTCACTTTTGTTATTTTATTTTTATATGTAAAGAAAGATCCCACATAACAACACTTGCTCATGTTGCCTCCCAACTTTGAATCTTCTTCTTCCCACACAAAGGCTTTAGCTGCCAGGTCACAGGTCACAGGGAGGGGCTCAGATATTTTTAACACTTGGTCACCTTTAGGCTTTAGCTGCCAATTTGAGGAGAGGGATCGAATTAGGTCGAGTTTTTGGCCAAATTGAGATGCCACTGTCCATGGGAAGCATATGCTCTTCTCTGCTCTCATGTGGTGTGGTGTGGTGTGGTGGTAGCAATAGCAATAGCAATAGCAAAGCATGACAGGGACTTGGCGTCAGTTCACATGTGCGCCCACGCTAGAATACAACAACGAATAGTACATGCGGCCATAGATGCTACCCCCCACTCATCAAAACTATTCTCTACTACTACCACTTGCCTTTTTATTTTTACTCTTCTACTCCTTTTTATTTTATTTACTGAATGAATGAATTGCCCTGCTGTTTACTTCTGTTCTTCAGTTCATTGTATTTTCCAGAAATTAAGTGTTTGTAGTATGATTAAATCAGCTCTATCTAATATTTTGTTTCATGCATCTATGTAAAAATAAATAAATAACAGGGAGACATGGGGCAGCCATCCCTGATATCAGAGTATGACCTTGGAGCAGAGGGCGACCTGTTCAAGGCCCCGGAGCCCATAATCGAGGAGCCGCTGCTGGCCCTCGATCCCGTCGCCGCCGCCATCTCCATGATGTCCGGCGGCGACAACGCCATGGACGACAGCATCAAGGTCTCGGACATGGGCCTGAGCGAGGTGCTGTACGAGTGCGAGAAGGAGCTCATGGAGAAGTCGGCCATCGAGGAGACCATATCCGAGCTGCTGGACGTCAAGATCCCCATGCTGCAGGTCGAGGACGTGCCCGGGGAGCTCAGGGCCTCCTCGTCATCGACAATTGCCGCCGGCACCGGCGAGTGCTCGCTCCAGAAGAGCGTCAGCTCCGGGTGCCTCAACTCGGGCGACTGGATGAACGGGTCGGCGGTGAGGCCCAACTTCCTCGACTTCCAAGGGCTCGACTTCGAGGCCGCCTTCGGGCTCCGGCGAGCCTACAGCGAGGGTGACATTCAGGTATGTATGACATGGTGATGATCATCTCTCTCTCTCTCTCTCCCTGTTGCACTGCACAACACAACACAACACTAGATGGAAAATGGAATTATTGCTGTGACAAGCACCACTGATCGACCTTTCGCCTTTGTGTCTCTAACTGAGCACAGCTGTCGACAAGAGACACGATAAGTACACGAGACAAACCTAAAAGGCGTCGCTTTCTCATGGCATTCCACAAAAACCTCACTGTAGTTGTACTAAAATGGTGTGCAGTGTAGTGCTTTGCTCAACATGAAAATGCCGTTCCGTTCCGTTATACTATATAGAAGATAAAAGCTATGATATGAAGGAAGGAGAGGCACTAGGTAGCTAGGTAGTGATGTGATCTCAGAGGTTGCTAATTCTGCCCAAAGCCACCCTTTCCCTTAACGGCCTCCTCACTGCTTTAGCTGATACTAGAGCGCATATATGCCTACCCTGCACACTCAGCACCAGTCTAGCTACTTACTGTGTGGTATCTTTCAAGATGCTTAGATTTTTCGACATGCGAGATGCTAGTAATATGTTTTCTTCCTGATCATGTGTTTAGGTAGGAATAGGATCATCATGTAAAGTTCAATTTTTGTATGAGGATATGCAATTTGCAAGGCTAACATGTTTACCTCTTTTTTCGACAGAAGCTTGGTGCCAATACCCCTCGGCCTGGGATCGCGGCAAATGTGCAGGCATCTGGTGAGAGGCTTGTGACCATCAGCGACCTCAAAAGCGAGGAGAGGAAGCAGAAGCTCAACAGGTACAGGAAGAAGAAGATCCAGAGGAACTTTGGCAGAAAGATCAAGGTGCACAAACAAACAAATCTCTCTTACTTCTCTTCTTCTACGAGTACAAGATGCAATATCAGAGAATGATGAATGTTTTCGATTCTGTGTGTTGCAGTATGCTTGCAGGAAGGCTCTGGCGGACAGCCAGCCGAGGGTGCGAGGGAGGTTCGCCAAGATGGACGACGGCGACATGCTCAAGCCGAGGAAGTAGACGGGGCCATGGAGGCCGCCGCGAAGCCGATGAGGAGGGAAGACAAAGGTTGTTGCCAGGAGGGAATTATGCTGCTGCTGCTGCTGCTGCTGCTGGGAGATGCTGCCAGTGGCTTTGTTGGCGTCTAGAAGCTTCTAGGTGAGGCGGCACCGCCTTCTAGGGTCATGGCTGCCGTGCCGCGCTGCGCCGCCCGTCGGAATTCATTTCAGTCGCTCCATCAAATCCGTTCCGTTCCTATGGGTGACATTTTCTATTTTCTGCGTTCGTTTGTAGTAGTAGTAGTGATAATAATATGATGATGGTCCTCCTCCCTGCGGTGCAAGAGAGTGGAGAGCCCTAGCCAGGCAGGCTCCTCTTCTTCTTCTGTGTACAAAGGCTTGAACTTGAAGTTGGTACTACTAAATAAATAAAACCCAGGCTCCTCTCTTGCTTCCCATGTAAAAATAATCATGTTGTTGTTGCTATTAATAATTCTGATGATGATGATGATGGTTGGTGAAGTGTTTGCTGTCAATAAAGAAGAGAGTTTTCTCTTCAAAACAAACTGACCTATCAGTCTCAGGGCCCTAGTTTTCAAACCAAAACTCTTGTCCTTTTATGTCCACAAGCATTCTCAAATTTCTTTTTTAGTATAAATCTTTGTAGAAAACTAACCAAAATACATAAAAGTTGGTCCAAGCAAACAATAAAACAGGCAAAAGGCGGCTATCATAATCCGTCGCTATTTTAGTGTCAATTTTAAGGAAACGACAGCGAAAATTGCACCCTCAAAGACTTTGAAAGGTGAAAGCGGCCGAATAAAACTCATCATCATATAGCCCCCCCAAAAGCATCTCGCAATCAATCACACGCCAAAGTACGAAAACATAATTAAAATGGACTTCAGCTACAGTGACAGTGAAAAGTGCAGAGAATGTAGGCCTGAATTTGGGCAACACATGAAAACAAACAGCATCCATCAAAATCAAGCGCCTGAAGGCGACGGTTTGATTTGAACATCACGATTGCTCGCTCTATAATATTCAAAGGTACAAACAAACTCTTTAAATTTCTTCGGGCCTTATTGCATCACGATGAGACAAGGGCAAGGGCGACACCGACTGAAAGGTCGCCCGGGTCGCGGTGTTATTGCACTCTGCCATGGTCTAGAGGCGATTACGGAAAGGGACTGGAGCTTCTTTGGCTCTTCTGAAGACGATGCGGCGGTTAGTTCACACCGTAGATCCACTTCTCCTCGTTGCTGGTGTAAGAGACCAGCTCCTTGGGCTGGAACCAGAGCGCGATCTCGTCCTTGGCTGTCTCCGGGCCATCGCTCCCGTGGATGATGTTCCTGACGTTCAGACGACGGAATGAATGTGAGCACAACGGAATTATTCTGGGAGTGCATCATGGCATTCAAGAAAATGCGGAATCGAACCTACATCAGGCCTTTCTTTTTTTGTTTCAGTCTGTCTATTCTAAAAGACTGGAACTAAGCAGTGATGAGTGCAAATGATGGATGATTAGATGCATGGACACACTTTTCTGAATGAGTGCAAATAATGGATCATCGCTAGCTGGGCCTACTGAAGAGAGAATGAAGCATACCTTCCAACAACAACAGCAAGGTCACCCCTGATGGTTCCTGGCTCAGATTTCGATGGGTCCGTGGCACCGATCAGCTTCCTCCCGTACTTGATAACGCCCTCTCCTTCCCATACCTTCAGAATATGGAACAGATTAATAAACTGCAACTTGGCGGCAAACACAGGGTTATTTGTGTACGGACAAAAGATGGGAGGATTTGATTACCATGGCAAGCACGGGACCGGAGCTGAGGAAGTCGCACAGTCCATTGAAGAAAGGCCTTTCCTTGAGATCATGGTAGTGCTTCTCGGCGAACTGCTTGGATGGAACCACCAGCTTGATGGCAACAAGCTTGTATCCTTTTCTCTCAAATCGGGACACTATCTCAGAAATCTGTTGCCAGAGAGAAAAGATACAGAGACATCCATCATCATACAGTAGCAAATTAAAGACATGTGTATGGAGAGAACACTTTTTGTATCCCGAAAATCAGGGGTATTTCCCTGGCTCTGTTCATAGAATGAAACCAAAATGTCACAGCCCTTGTTGGCTAACAGCCCTACAGCAAAGGATAAAAGAGGTTTGAAACAAACTGTGACCCTCACTGCATAACAGCAACATCTTCTACTGAACACCTGACATGGGGGAGAACACTAAACAGTAGAAACTTGTGATGGACTGCATATTTTGGTCTTACAGGACTGTGATGGGCACGGGCTGTGTATTTTGGTTTTAAGGGATTGTGATGGGCTGTGCATTTTGGTTTTAAGGGGTTGGGATGGGTTGTGCATTTTGGTTTTAAGGGATTGCATTGGGCTGTGCATTTTGGTTTTAAAGGGATTGTGATGGGCTGTGCATTTTGGTTTTAAGGGATTGTGATGGGCTGTGCATTTTTGGTTTTAAGGGATTGAGATGGCTGAGCAGTTTGGTTAAGGGATTGCGATGGGCAGTGCATTTTTGGTTTTAAGGGATTGTGATGGGCTGTGCGCAGTTTGGTTTTAAGGGATTGTGATGGGCTGCGCAGTTTGGTTTCAAGGGATTGTGATGGACTGCTCATTTTCGTTTCAAGGAATTGTGATGGGCTGCCTATTTTTGCATTTTGGATTTAAGGAATTGTGATGGGCTGAATGGTGGAACTGGATTTGCACATCAGCATGACTGTAACTAGAAGCATGCCTAGCCTTATTACCAAACCTTGTTTGTGAAGCATAATGGGCTAGTGGCCCCCTACTACCGATGCTACCGAAATAAGGAAAGGCAGACAGGGTCCGACAAGATAAAAGAGTAAGGTTTCTCTCCAAACCCCCAAGCTTGTCCTAGGCTCCTAGCTAAGTGGTGTGCCTTTATTATTATATAATATACAGATAGATCCAAATGGGTCCAAGGGCAGGTACAACATTAGTTGTTAATGGTTGGTCTAGAACAGATCTCAAGAAAAATGCTGTCGGTGCGCGAAACAGAATATGTCATGTTAGCATTTCAAGTCCAGGAATGCGTTTACAATTCAATTGACCTATTCGTATATGGACTGCATATTTTTGGTTTTAAGGGGTTGTGATGGGCTGCATATATATTTTGGTTTTAGGTGGATTTGCATATGAGCCTAACTGTAGCTAGAAGCAAGCCTAGCACTAGTGCCAGATCATGCTTTTGAAGCATAATAGGCTAATGCATCCTGCACGCCTACTTATCGATGCAACCGAAGTAATAGAAAAAAAAATGCAAATGGGATCCAAGAGTATGAACGAGATTAGTTGTTAATTGTTAGCTGAGAAGAGATCTCAAGGACAATGTCGGTGCGCGAAAAAATAGAATATGCCTAGTCGACGACGGATCTGTACTTGTATATACGTGTATTATGTACTTCCTCCGTATCAAAATATAAGACGTTTTTGGCACTGTCATAGTGTAAAAAAAATGTCTTATATTTTGATACGGAGGTAGTACAAAATAGCACAAGACATCAAGTGTGACCAAAGGCAGGGCCAGGGGCATACATACTGAACTGATTGATCTGAACCAATATGTATTGTATGAATGTTGTAGGACTAGTAGTATTATTATTGATAAAAGGCAGGGCAGAACAGAGATGCAAGTGTTGGTTGGTACTCACAAGGCCTCTACTACTATAGAAGAGTAAGGTTTGTTTCCAAAACCCGAAAAGAAAAATCCTAGCTAGGTGGAGTGGCACTATTATTATACTCCATCCGTTCCAATATATAAGGTGTAGTATTAGTTTAAAAAGAAGTCAAACATGTCCAAGTTTGACCAAGTTTTTAGAAAGAAACAGTATCAATATCTGAAATACCAAATTCATATCATTATATCCATCATGAAAAGTATTTTTCATATTTTATTTATTCTTGTAGTGTAGATGTTGATATTTTATCCTATAATCTTGGTATAGACCCAATTGGGATCTAAGAGTAGGAGATTAAATTGTTAATGGCTGGCCTAGGACAGATCTGAACTGACAATGTATGCTGTGTGGGGGCTGAATAGAATAGGCGAGCATTTGTATTCAACAAAATGGAATCACGATTCGTTTGTTGTATAGTTGTATGCGTGTATGTACGGGCATGGGACAAGTGCAAAAGACGTCCTCGACTGAGGGGGCCTCAACTGCAACTAGAGCACAGTAAAAACATAACCAGTGAGCAGCCATGCACAAACAATGAGTGTATGGTATGAATGGTGTAGGGCGAATATGATATGATTAATAACAGAGCAGAGCAGAGCAGAGATATGTGTAGAAAGTATAGGTTGGTACTACTCACGAGGCCTCTCTGGACGCCGTCAGGCTTGATGGCGATGAAGGTGCGTTCCATCTGCAGGCAGGCAGATTGAGAATGGTAGGATTAGACATGGTGGTTCCATTTGATTCAAATCAAAGGGAATACAATACAGATATCCGATGCAGTAGAATAGAGGAGTGGGGGGAAGGGTGTGGGTCGGTACCTCGGCAGCATGCACCTCCTGATCCTGGAGCATGTAGACTGTTTGTAACCAAGGGATGCTGGGTTAGTAGGCCTTATGGATCTACGAATCTATCGGAAGCGGTTAGAGAGAAGATGGAGAGGAGTGACTGACCTGCGGCGGGGATGGCGGCGAGCCATGCGTAGGCGTGGGAGGATGCGGCGGCGTTGGTGTGGAGGTGGTGGGCGTATGCGGCTGGGAGGGTGGAGTTCCTGCCGAGGTTGGCGAGGGTGGCGAGCGCGGCGTTCCTCCCGTCTGCAATGCAACGCAATCGGAATGGAAATCTGGATGAATCCCTGACCTGACCTGATCTGATCTGATCTGCTCTGATCTGCTGTGATCTGGATCGAATGGAATGGTGGTTGATCCGATTCGTTTCGTGACTGACTGACCTGCGAGGACGGAGGAGGCGGCGCGCGGGGCGGCGGCGGGGGCGGAGGAGGAGGCGAGGAAGGACCTGGCGGCCTTGCAGGCGGACTGGAAGAGCTTCGAGGAGGAGCTCATCGTGGCGGCGGCGGCGGCCTGAGAACCTTCCTTGCTTGCTTGTGTGGGAGAGGAGAGGAGAGGAGAGGAGAGGAGAGGGAGAGGGGGAGAGATGTGGGAGGGATTTGTTGCTAGTGATGGGTGGTTATTATGTACTCCTCCTCCTCCTCCTACAGTGGCACCGAACAAAGGAATGGAAGGAATTGCCGTTGCGCCTCTCTGTTGGTTGGTTGGTTTTGCTTTACTTCAGATCAGATCTGAATCTGATGCCCTCTCGTCCCTTCCCTTTCCCTTCAATTGAGCGGCGCACGGCACGTAGAGCTGTCTTGTTATTCTTAGTTAGTTACCCTTCCTTTGGCCCCTCCCCTCCCCTCATCTGCATTTCTCCAACTCCTCCTCCCCCTTCTTCTTCTTCTTCCTCTTCTTCTTCGGCGGATGTTCATTGCGTCACCACGTCGCAGATCGTTCGAGCCCCGAGGAACGAAACCATCCGACACATCAGCGCACACAAGTACGTCTCCGTTAGAGCGGTGTGGAGGTACAATGCTCCCCAAGAAGCCATTAGGGCTATCGTATTCTCCTCGCGCCCTCACACAATGCGAGATGCCGTGATTCCACTATTGGTGCCCTTGAAGGCGGCGACCGAACCTTTACAAACAAGGTTGGGGCAATCTCCACAACTTAATTAGAGGCTCCCAACGACACCACGAAGCTTCACCGCAATGGACTATGGCTCCGCGGTGACCTCAACCGTCTAGGGTGCTCAAACATCCAAGAGTAACAAGATCCGCTAGGGATTAGTGGGGGGAATCAAATTTCTCTTAGTGGAAGTGTAGATCGGGGCCTTCTCACCCAATCCCGAGCAAATCACACGAGTTTGATTGGCTATGGAGAGAGATCGGGCGAAAATGGAGCTTGGAGCAACAATGAAGCTTAGGGTTGGAAGAGGTAGTCAACTAGAGGAAGAAGACACCCCTTATATAGTGGAGAGACAAATCCAACCGTTATCCACTTAACCAGCCCGTGACTTGCGGTACTACCGCAAAGGCTCAAGGTACTACCGCTGCTACGGCAGGCGCTAGTCCAGGCCAGAGCCGCAAAGGCTGAGAGCGGTACTGTCACTGACGCGGTACTATCTCTCCCCCTTGTGGTACTACCGCAAGGCTGGAATGGACTAGCCTGGGAAGGGCGCGGATGAATAAAAATACATCTGTGCCTACTTCCGCTGAAAATCAGATGGTGCAAAAATCCGACACGGTACTACCGCACCTGGCGTGCGGTACTACCGCGCAGGGAGCGGATGTAAAAAATTACATCCGCCCCTACTTCCACTCGTGTTGTTGTGCTAGATCAGGACCCACGGTACTACCGCGTGCATGGGGCGGTACTACCGCGTAAGGCGCGGATGTAAAAAAATACATCCGCCCCTACAACCGCACGAGCAGTTGGGTCTGGTCCAAGGCCACGGTACTACCGCTCCTTAAGAGCGGTACTACCGCAACGGCGTGCGGTACTACCGCGATGGCTTGCGGTACTACCGCTCCTAAGAGCAGTACTACCGCATGCCTCAGAACAACAGCACTAGGAATCCTTCTTTTTGCAAAATATGAAGACAACAGAGGATGCTCCAAAGCGCAGAGGGAAAGGCGGTGAAAAGGAAGAAAACGTGTACATGATGATTCCACCCGAACCTTTCCAACGTGGACCCACTCTTAATAGTACGGCTATCCTATGACTCAAACCACCGAAAAGAATCGTGGAAAAATGCCGTCTTCAATAGTCTTCGAGGGCACCAAACCGTCTTGTGCCTAGTGACGAATTGTCTGAGATACTCAAGGCACACGATTAGTCTGCAAAAGCATTGTCATCAATCACCAAAACGCCTTAGGGATAAATATGCCCTTACAATCTCCCCCTTTTTGGTGGATTGATGACAATACGGGATTTGCACAAAGGGAAACAATATAGAACATATGCAAACCCCACAACTCCAAAATATAGACGAGCTCCCCCTAGATGCGTGCTATCTAGATAAGTGCTTTGGACTGCACGACACGTATACTAGGATCAACACTCCCCCTATATTTTGTAAACAAAGCATATAGGCAACAATAAGGCTAACACTAGACAAGATGATAAATATGAGCATAACATAAATAGCAAATAAAACATAAGCTCAAGTAAGGTATGATAGGGTGCATATGTCTTACACCATATGATAGACCAAGTCATACGAGCAAACTAAACCAAAGCAAGCAAGGTTTAACGGAACAAACGCGAGCAAAGAAAACACAAGCACAACACAAGACTCGCAAATCCCTACACTCTCTCCCCCTTTGGCATCGAGACGCTAAAAAGGCAGAGAGGACACCTAAAACACAAGTGGTGGCTCAAGCAGAGTAATCAAACGCACGCTCCTCGTCAGACTCGGCAGTGGGAACGTTCTCCTCGTTGTCCTCCTCGGAATCGGTCCACTTGAAGCTCTGTTTTGCCATCCACTCAGCCGCTGGAGTGATGCGCTCCTCAGAACCGCCAGAAACATCCTCTCCACACAGCCTCATAAGCTTCTTGTTCTGGCGGCGACTCTCCTTGGAAGCAACGTGAGTCCGATATTGCCCTTGAGCTTGCATACAGATTAGAGCCTTCATCTTGTTCTTCAGCCTCTTAACCCAAGATGGCTGAGAAGTGGGAGGGATGAAACCCTTAGAGCTGACCTCGTCCTCTGCCTCCTCCTCATCCTCATCTGCATCCACATCCATGGCAGCCGCGGCCTCAGCACGAGAAGTGGTGTTAGCCCACTGAGTCTTGACATGGAGCCTGATGGACTCGTGTCGAATCCAACTAGGGGCCTCAAACTCCTCCTGAGGGAACTGCTTCTCCCAAGTCGCCGAGATCAAATGAAACAGATAAGGTCCATAGATGGGGACCTTGCGGTTGAATACCGCAAACCGAAGCTCACACCACATGATATGAGAGACATCAAGTGGTGGCGACTGAGAGTTGCGCGCTTCCTCACACAGAAGTAGCATGCCCACCAGATAAGCATGCACCTTGTCCTTGTCACCAATGCGAGGAAAGAGAGAGTTGCGGAAGATCCGGTACATGATGTCAAGGAAGGAGTTGAGCACCCAAAATGACTTGCCACTGGAGAGCTACTTCTCAACATAGAAGGGCTGAAGCTTGTTCTTGTTGGCTGACTCAGGATTGGCATGAGGACGAGCGTCTTGGGGTGTGGCGAGCCCCTCATCCTGAACACCAAGCAAAGTCATGAAATCCTTCCAAGTAGCAGTCAGCTTCTGACCATTGGTCATCCAAGTCATAGTCCGTTCCTCATTAGGATGAAAGTACGCCGAGGCAAAGAACTGAGCCACAATCTCAGGATCATAGTCTTTGTGGAAAGAGATGATGTGCTCAATGCCAAATTGCTCCACAAGATCCAGAGCCTCACCAAAGTAGTCCCGGTGCTTTGCTTCCTCAGATGATGCATGTCGATCCAATGCACGTCCACATAGATGTTCCGCTTGGCCTTGATCACATCCAGATAAATGAGATTCTACTGCTTGGTCCCGAACAAATCATTCCCTCGAAAGTTGGCACGAGGTTTCACATAGGGGTTGATCCTCCTTCGAGAGATGAACTCAGCAAGTGGTATCTCATCCATACCCATGGTGGGTTCCTTGTCCTTGGTGGCGGTGGACTTGGTCCTGCATTGGGGGGCACTGGAGCCCTCTGGAGCTTCATCTTGATTGCAGAGACGCTTGGAGCCCGTGTCACGGCTTGGATTGGAACGGCGAGCAGAGCCACCGGAGCCACCACCAGAGATACAAAGCACAAGAACACGCACAAAAAATGAGAATGATCAATGCAAAGAACACAACAAAGCTGTGAAACAAGTAGAACTAGCACTTGATAATTGCCACATGAGAGGTTTGACAACAACGGTAGCACTGCTTGTACGTGCGGTACTAAAAAAATAGTGTCGCTCCAAGTCATGGTAGTACCGCGCTGCAGATGCGGTAGTACCGATCTGGCGGAAGTACCGCGCGGGAGGTGCGGTAGTACCGCACAGACTCAGATCCGAAACTTCCACTGGATCTGAGTACTACCGCAGCAGCAAAGCGGTACTATGGTCGATGAAATCTACCACGGGGCAACATATCAAGTACTATCTCTACGCAGTACTACTCTCCTACATCCTACTCTTGCACAGATTTAGCCTAAAATCTCAAGAACCGCATGCATCTCCCCAAAAACCTAGAAGCACAAGAACAAACCAACAAGAGAGGGATTTGGGGAGAAACCTTGGTCCATGGCAAGAGGAGAACGATCCCACCGGTCGGAATCCGAGGAGAGCAGCTGGGGACGAAGATCCGGCGAGGGCCTCCGGCGCCGTTCGTGGGCAGGAGAGAGAGAGAGGCGGAATGGGGAAGAAAGGGTGAATGGGTATGGGGGAGTTGGAACTCCCCCTGCCCGCTCTTAACCCCCCCGCGCTCGCTACTCCACGGTAGTACCGCGCGTCCTCACGGTAGTACCACCCGGGCGGAAGTACCGCGCCGCGGGCGGTAGTACTGCTCCACCAGCGGCAATAAAAAATTACTGCCGTGCTGGTTGCGGTAGTACCGTGTCCTTGCGGTAGTACCATGGAATGCCACGGTAGTACCGTGAACCCAAGAAAATACAGTTTCAACCAAAGGAAGAAACAGCTTTGCACGGAACCTTCAAGCGAACGAACACACCAACGAGCTGACGAACGAGGCACGACAAGCACAAGCTAGGCACGAAGAGAAAAAAAACAAGAGACAACAAGGACCAAAAAACAAGAACCGACCTCTCCAAAGAGAGGGCGGTGGCCGGAGCCACCTATGTTTGAGTCGATTGGTATGGCACCGCGAAGAATTATCCTTGGGCCCATGACTAAAACTCGTCCTTGAAGCACAAGTACCATCAAGAATGGCGAATGTGAAAGAGTTGATCAATTTATGCATAATGGGGGGAGGGAGAGTTCATTGAGAGAACAACACTCCCCCTATGTTCATGCCTACACCTAAACTAGACAACAAGTTGAGAGTGGTGGGGTGTGCAAGGGTTCAAGTCACATTGCTCGAATCAATGATATTTAGCTCATTCCTTAACTCGCGAAATCTTGCTTCATCCAAGGGCTTCGTGAAAATATCTGCAAGGTTATCATGAGTGTTGACATAGTTGAGCTCGATCTCCCCTCGCCTAATATGATCCCGGATGAAGTGATACCGAATCTCAATATGCTTCGTCTTGAAGTGTTGCACCGGGTTGAGAGAAATCTTTATGGCACTTTCATTGTCACACCAAAGAGGCACTTTGTCACAAATGTCATCGTAATCCTTTAAAGTTTGCCTCATCCAGAAGAGTTGTGCACAACAACTACCGGCCGCCACATACTCCGCTTCGGTGGACGAGAGAGACACACAACTTTGCTTCTTGGAAGACCAACTAACCAAAGAGCAACCAAGAAATTGGCACCCTCCGGAAGTGGACTTCCTATCCACTTTGTCTCCCGCCCAATCGGAATCCGAATATCCCTCAAGTTTGAAGTTTGCTCCTCTTGGGTACCATAAGCCAAAGTTTGGGGTATGAGCCAAATATCGAAAGATTCGCTTGACCACCACCAAGTGAATTTCCTTTGGCGCGGCTTGAAACCATGCACAAATTGCCACACTCAACATGATATCCGGTCTAGATGCACAAAGGTAAATCAAGGAGCCAATCGTGGAGCGAAATACCTTTTGATCCACCGCTTTACCATTGGATCAATGTCAAGTTGGCACTTGGTGGGCATTGGGGTGAAGCCGGCTTGACATCACTTAGCTTGAATCTCTTTAGCATGTCTTGAGTGTATTTGGCTTGGTTGATGAAGGTTCCTTCTCTTCTTTTCTTGATTTCGAACCCGAGGAAGAACTTCAACTCTCCCGTCATAGACATCTTGAACTTTGAGGTCATGAGTGCGGCAAATTCTTCATTGAAAGCTTTGTTAGGGGAACCAAAATAATATCATCAACATATAGTTGGCACACAAACAACTCCCCTTTGACCTTCTTAGTAAAAAGAGTGGGGTTGATTTTCCCGATTTCGAACCCACAATCTTGTAACAACTCCATAAGATGCTCATACCACGCACATGGGGCTTGTTTAAGGCCATAGAGCACCTTGTGGAGTTGGTACACATGATCGGGGAAGTAGGGATCTTCGAACCCGGGGGGTTGTTTGACATACACTAACTCATTAATGGGACCATTAAGAAAAGCACTCTTCACATCCATTTGTTGCAACGTGAAATTATGATGAGAAGCATAAGCAATCAAAAAACGAATAGATTCAAGGCGAGCAACGGGAGCAAAGGTTTCACCGTAGTCGATACCCTCGACTTGGGAGTAGCCTTGTGCCACCAAGCGAGCCTTGTTGCGAATAATTATCCCATGAGCATCTTGCTTGTTCTTGAATATCCACTTGGTGCCTATGACATTATGATTCCCGGTTGGCCTTGGCACTAATTTCCACACTTGGTTATGCTCGAAATTGTTGAGTTCTTCATGCATGGCATTAAGCCAATCCGGGTCCTCGAGCGCCTCATAAACCTTTTGGGGTTCGACACAAGAAACAAACACATGATGTTCACAATAGTTTGCTAATTGTCTACGAGTGCTTACCCCCTTTCTTAGGCTTCCAACCACATTCTCCATAAGATGACCTTTGGTGGTGAGCTTGGAGGCGATCTTCGCGGCACGACGCTCTAAATCCTCCTTGGATGTGAAGAGAGGAGGGGTAACTTTCATCTTGAGCTTGCCCTTGATCTTGAACTTGCTCGAAGGGAAGAGCTTGACCTTGGGCATCATTTGGTGGTGCACCATCATCTTGAGGTTGATCTTGGCCTTTATCATTTTCATGAGGTTGAGGGCCTTCACTTTGTTCTTCAGAAGCGTGTGGGTCTTGGGTTGGTGATGGCTCCACTTGAGTGGAGCATTATCCTTCTCCTTCGGCCACAAGGGGTTCCTCAATGGGTAGGATATGACCAACACCCATTCTTCTTATGGCTTGGGGAGGAATTTCATCACCTACATCACAAGTACCACTTTGCTCCACTTGGGAGCCGTTATTCTCGTCAAACTCCATGTTACATGTCTCCTCAATGAGTCCGGTGGACTTGTTGAGGACACAGTAAGCATGAGAGTTTGTAGCATAACCAACAAATATGCCCTCATAAGCTCTAGCCTCAAATTTAGACAAATGAACACCTTTCTTGAGAATGAAACACTTACACCCGAACACCCGGAAGTACTTGAGGTTGGGCTTGTTACCGGTAAGTATTTCATAGGGAGTCTTGTTCAAGCCTTTGCGGAGGTAAAGCCGATTTGATGCATGACATGCTGTGTTGATGGCTTCGGCCCAAAAGTTATAACGAGACTTGAACTCCGCCATCATGGTCCTTGCCGCATCCATCAACGTCCGGTTCTTCCTTTCCGCTACACCATTTTGTTGAGGGGTGTAAGGTGCGGCATACTGATGCTTGATCCCCTCATCACTGAGAAACTCATCCAAGGTGTAGTTCTTGAACTCGGTGCCATTGTCACTCCTTATGATCAAGATCTTTGCATAATGTCGCCATTGAGCTTCATTTGCAAAGTCGATGACGGTTTGTTGAGTCTCACTCTTTCTCTTGAAGAAATATACCCAAGTATATCTTGAATAGTCATCCACAATCACCAAGCAATAGTTCCTACCCCCAAGACTATAAAATGATGGAGGACCAAAGAGATCCATGTGAAGGAGCTCCAAGGGTCTCTTCGAGTAGATGATAGTCGTGGGAGGGTGAGCCGTCTCATGAAGCTTTCCCTCGATACAAGCACTGCAAGCACGATCTTTGGCAAAACTAACATTTGTTAGTCCATGGACATGGTCCCCCTTGAGAAGGTTTTGCAAAGATCTCATATTGACGTGGGCTAAACGGCGATGCCAAAGCCATCCCACATCAACTTTAGCCATTAGGCATGTCGCGATCTTAGTGGGTCGCTCCGGAAAGTTAATCACATAAAGACCGTTCTCGACATGCCCAACGAAGGCTACTTTAAGAGTCTTGCTCCACAAGAGGGCCACGGTATCAACATCAAAGAAAGTAGCAAATCCCATGAGTGCAAGTTGACAAACGGAAAGAAGATTGTAAGCAAGGGACTCAACAAGCATGACTTTCTCGATCGTGAGAACATGAGAAATGACAACCTTGCCAAGCCCCAATACCTTAGAGGACGAGGCATCACCCCACTCGACGTTGGTGGGCATAGATGGAATCCTTTGCACATCCACCACCAACTCCTTGCTTCCGGTCATATGATTTGTTGCTCCACTATCGAGCAACCATGATCCTCCACCAGAAGCAAACACCTACACGAAATCAATGCTTGGTTTTAGGTACCCATTGAGTAATGGGTCCTTTGATGTTAGTAACAAGGGTCTTGGGAACCCAAATAGACCATTCAATGTACTCATAAGGAGAACCAACAAATTTAGCATAAACATGCCCATCACTAGCACGGCATAACACATAAGAAGGGTTAAAGTCGTCAGCTTTGTTGGAAGGGGTGGCATTGCCCTTCTTGACATCACCACCCTTCAAATTGTTCTTCTTCTCCTTAGGAGCACCCTCTCCATCCTTCACAAACGTTTGCTTGAGAGGAGGAGGTCGTTTGGTCTTCTCATTCTTCTTCTTGTTCTTGGGCTTGGGTGCGAACCCAACTCCCTCCTTGGCCACAACTTCCTTTTGATTGCTCAAAAGGTCATTGAGGTTTTTCTCACCTTGAATGCATGTCACAAGGCCTTTCTTCAGTTGCTCTTTCAACTGAGCATTTTCCTCCACAAGATGCACATGCTCACAACATGGGTTAGTAGCATTTGCGTTATCAATTAAGACCATATGAGGAAAGGTGGCTTTCTCCTTGGTTAGCTTCACTTGGAGTTGAACATGAGACTCCATGAGGCTAGCATGAGAACCCTTCAAAGCCTTGTGAGCCTTGTCAAGTAAATCAAACTCCTCTTTGAGTCTAGTAAGGTCAACCCGAAGTTTAGCCTTCTCGGAGTTTAACACACGAGAGACAACAAGAGCATGATCAAGATCTTTCTTTAATTTAGCATGGTCAACGTTGTGTGACTCCTCAAGAGCCAAACGATGACCACACTCTTCCTCAAGAGCGTTAGAGAGATCCGATATCTCATCGGCATAGTCACGACTATGACCTTCCATCTTAGAGATGGTTTCTTCATGAGCCTCGATCATGTCATTGGCTTCACCAAGTTGTTCCAAGAGAGCAACAAAGTGCTTCTTGGATTTGCCCTTGAGTTTACTCATAAAAGACTCAAATTCATTCATCTCTTCATTAGACCCCTCATTTTCATCAATGCAATCCGTCAAGGAGGGATTAGTAATGATGGTGGTTTTGATGTTGGGGGTTACCTTGTTAGTGGCTTTAGCCATGAGGCACTTGGCGGTGATGTTCTCGTTGGGTGAATCGAAGAGAGACACCCGGGGAGTTGTGGCAATGGCAACGGAGGCCATGGCCATTGCTTCTCCATCTTCATCATCATCGTCATCCTCATGGTATTCTTCTTGGACCACTAACCCTCGAGTAGGAGTCTTTTTGGTGAAGTTGTTCTTGTTGGGGAAGGACTTGGCTTTGTCTTTTCGAATGAGCTTGCCACCATTGTCTTCCCGCTTCTCGTAAGGACAATCCACAACAAAGTGACTCACATTGCCACAATTGTAACAAGTTCTCACTCGTTGCTTGCCCTTGAACCCACTTGAATTGTTCTTGTTGAAATTGGGCCTTGTGTTCTTCTTGCTCCAAAATTGCCTTGAAGCAAGAGCCATGTGCTCATGATAATCATATTTTGTATCCTCAGGATTGCCCTCCTCATCTTCCTCTTCTTCCTCTTCTTCCACAATGACCTTGGCCTTCAAGGCAAGATTGGACTTCTTTGTTCTTTGAGAACGGAGCACCGCGTTGTCGGCGGTCTTGTCCAAGATGCTCATTGCAACAAACTCATCCAACACTTCACTTGAGGTCACGGAGTGGAAGTCCGGTCTTTGGCGGATGACGGAGGACATGGCCTTGTTGTAGGGCATCATGGCCTTGAGGAACTTGCGCTTGATCCAATTGTCATCCGTGTCCTTTCTCCCATGATCTCGGAGTGAGACCGCGAGTTTGGTTACTCTCCGAAAGAGCTCACGAGGTTCTTCATCTTCTTTCATTGCAAACTCAAAGGCTTCATCTTGCACCACTTCATAGTTGGAACGTTGAATGCTTGCGCTTCCCCGATAGAGAGACATAACGCAATGCCATGCATCTTTGGACATGACGTAGGGTCGAAGATGAGGGAGATCTTCGGGGAGAATAGCATCTTGGATGATGAAGAGAGCATTCTCATTGAATTGATTATCCACGGCTTCTCTAGGGGTGAAGTTGCTTCGGTCATGTGGATAGAAACCTTCTTCAATGATTCTCCAAAGATTAGTATTCACATGATTTAAATGACACTTGAAGCGATACACCCAAGAATCAAAATTCTCATTTTTCACAATCTTAGGAGGAGAGACCGGCATGATTTAAATGAGTAGAGGGAATCGGTCCTCCAGAAGTTGGAGGTTCCACATGGGCAAACATGCCGGTGCCATTTCTACCACTAGTAGAAGGACCCTTTTCACTATTAGCTTCCCCTTTGTAGGAGTTAGCATCCGTCACCTTGTTAGTGGGATCACCCACTTTCATCGACGAGGTAGATAGTTTAAGTCCTTCTAAGAATTTAGTAAACATGTTTTCAACCTTGGTCGTCATGGAGGTTTTCAATGTGTTCAAAGCCACATTGAATTCCTCACGAGAGACCATGATTCCCCCATTGGCCGTAGACGAGCCCGGATTCACACCAGAGTGCTCCTCCACACCGTCTACGGTGTCAACCATACTCTTCGGATGGCAAAGTCCTTAATAAAGAGACGAGGCTCTGATACCAATTGAAAGGATCGATATAGTTGACTAGAGGGGGGGGGGGTGAATAGGCAACTAACACTTTTTAGACTTTTCTTTACCAAATTAAACTTTGCATCAAAGTAGGTTGTCTAGATATGCAACTAGGTGAGCAACCTATATGATGCAACAACAACTAGCACATAAGCAAGCAAGAGATACAACACAAATAAGCTTGCACAAGTAAAGGCACGAGATAACCAAGAGTGGAGCCGGTGAAGACGAGGATGTGTTACCGAAGTTCCTTCCTTTTGAGGGAAAGTACGTCTCCGTTAGAGCGGTGTGGAGGCAGAATGCTCCCCAAGAAGCCACCAGGGCCACCGTATTCTCCTCACGCCCTCACACAATGCGAGATGCCGTGATTCCACTATTGGTGCCCTTGAAGGCTGCGACCGAACCTTTACAAACAAGGTTGGGGCAATCTCCACAACTTAATTGGAGGCTCCCAACGACACCACGAAGCTTCACCATAATGGACTATGGCTCCGCGGTGACCTCAACCGTCTAGGGTGCTCAAACACCCAAGAGTAACAAGATCTGCTAGGGATTAGTGGGGGGAATCAAATTTCTCTTGGTGGAAGTGTAGATCGGGGCCTTCTCACCCAATCCCGAGCAAATCAACAAGTTTGATTGGCTAGGGAGAGAGATCGGGCGAAAATGGAGCTTGGAGCAACAATGGAGCTTAGGGTTGGAAGAGGTAGTCAACTAGAGGAAGAAGACACCCCTTATATAGTGGAGAGATAAATCCAACCGTTATCCACTTAACCAGCCCGTGACTTGCGGTACTACCGCCCCAGACCAGCGGTACTACCGCAAGGGCTTACGGTACTACCACGGCGGACATTGGTACTACCGCTGCTACGGCAGGCGCTAGTCCAGGCCAGAGCTGCAAAGGCTGAGAGCGGTACTGCCACTGGCGCGGTACTACCGCTCCCCCTTGCGGTACTACCGCAAGGCTGGAATGGACTAGCCCGGGAAGGGCACGGATGAATAAAAATACATCCATGCCTACTTCCGCTGAAAATTAGATGGTGCAAAAATCCGACACGGTACTACCGCACCTGGCGTGCGGTACTACCGCGCAGGGAGCGGATGTAAAAAAATTACATCCGCCCCTACTTCCGCTTGTGTTGCTATGCTAGATCAGGACCCACAGTACTACCGCGCGCATGGGGCGGTACTACCGTGTAAGGCGCGAATGTAAAAAAATTACATCCACCCCTACAGCAGCACGAGCGGCTGGGTCTGGTCCGAGGCCACGGTACTACCGCTCCTTAAGAGCGGTACTACCGTAGGCACCTACGGTACTACCGCAACGGCGTGCGGTACTACCACGGTGGCCTGCGGTACTACCGCTCCTAAGAGGAGTACTACCGCATGCCTCAGAACAACAACACTAGGAATCCTTCTTTTTGCAAAATATGAAGACGACGGAGGATGCTCCAAAGCGCGGAGGGAAAGGCGGTGAAAAGGAAGAAAACGTGTACATGATGATTCCACCCGAACCTTTCCAACGCAGACCCCCTCTTAATAGTACAGCTATCCTACGACTCAAACCACTGAAAAGAACCGTAGAAAAACACCGTCTTCAATAGTCTTTGAGGGGCACTGTCGGTGTCGAAACCGGCGGATCTTGGGTAGGGGGTCCCAAACTGTGCGTCTAGGCGGATGGTAACAAGAGACGAGGGACACGATGTTTTTACCCAGGTTTGGGCCCTCTCGATGGAGGTAAAACCCTACTCCTGCTTGATTAATATTGATGATATGGGTAGTACAAGAGTAGATCTACCACGAGATCAGAGAGGCTAAACCCTAGAAGCTAGCCTATGGTATGATTGTTGTTTGTCCTACGGACTAAAACCCCTCCGGTTTATATAGACACTGGAGAGGGCTAGGGTTACACAGAGTCGGTTACAATGGGAGGATATCTACATATCCGTATCACCAAGCTTGCCTTCCATGCCAAGGAAAGTCCCATCCGGACACGGGACGAAGTCTTCAATCTTGTATCTTCATAGTCCAGGAGTCCGGCCAAAGGTCATAGTCCGGTTATCCGGACACCCCCTAATCCGGGACTCCCTTAGTAGCCCCTGAACCAGGCTTCAATGACGACGAGTCCGGCGCGCAAATTGTCTTCGGCATTGCAAGGCGGGTTCCTCCTCCGAATACTTCATAGAAGATGTTTGAACACAAGGATAGTGTCCGGCTCTGCAAAATAAGTTCCACATACCATCGTAGAGAGAATAATATTTGTACAAATCTAATCTGCTGACGTATTTTGCAGCGTGACATCATGCCATGGCCAAGCCTTTATTCGAATCGTTTTACTGTCCCACCTCAGTGCGTTTAGCGAGGCGGTTTCCTTGGCACGTCTTGTCAAAGAAGAGATCGTGTCCCCTTATTCCGGGATTCTCATCAATACGGGCGTGGGTAACCCAACCGTGCCATTGGTATGTCTCCTTAATCGAAAGTGAGTCCCAAACAGTCACGGGGAGGGCTCTTGGTATTCAACCTCTTTATAAAGAGACCAAGGCTCGACTCCTCTCTTTCAATCCCGATCAAATCCGCCTCTCGCCTTGAGTTCCAACACCCAAAGCTCCAGATTCAGGCGCTTCGGACCTCCAATGATGTCCGGCTCCGACCTTCGAGGCTGGTGGATGCCTTCCTTCGTTACGGAAGAAGACGTGCTAAAGCTAAGAGATGCCAGGTATCTAACCGGCGAAATCTCTCATAGGCTGCCTGCTCAAGGGTAGGTTATTCCCACTCCCGAGCCTGGTGAGAGCGTGGTGTTCACGTCCCACTTCCTCCGGGGGCTAGGCTTCCCGTCGGACCCCTTCGTGAGGGGGCTCATGTTCTATGACGGGCTGGAATTTCACGATTTGGCTCCGGAGTCCATCCTCCATATCTCATCGTTCATTGTCGTGTGCGAGGCCTTCCTCCATATTACTCCTCACTTCGGATTGCGGCTTAAGACCTTCAAGGTAGAGTCGAAGATAATCGAGGGGCAGCACGCAAAGTGCGGAGGTGCTGTTATAAGCAAGATTGCCGACACTCCATGGCCCGAGGGCTCTTTTCAGGAGGAGTTCGGCTTATGGCAACGAGAGTGGTTTTATATCAGAGCTCCCAGGGGCACCAAATGGGTAGCGCCACCTGCTTTTCGCTCGGGTCCCCCACCACAGCTAGCGTCATGGGTCAGTAAAGGACTTAACTGGGGGTCGTCCAAGGACGTGCCCTTGTTGCAGGGCCGTGTTCGGGATCTCCTAGAAAGAGATTTCACTCTGGCCATAGTGACGAGGTTATGTTGATTCGCCGCATCCTGCCCTACAAACGTCGCCCCCTCCTCATGTGGGAGTTTAATCCGGAAGGACCGCGAGCCCTCCAAGATTTTATGGGTGCGACGCCCGTGGAGATGTACAAATTATTCTTCGGATCACGAGCAATGTGTCCGGACTCGTCCGAGGATGCAGGTTTGAGCTGCAATCGCCCAGATACCCAAGTAAGTAGCCCTGAACCCGGACACGCCATCCGTATATTCATCATGAAATTGCCCTTTAAAGAGTTGTCCCTTAAATAGGAGTGGATAGCGAAAGCAAAGGTTATCAGGTGTCCGGCCCCCCTCCCTGAGACTACGCCAGATCCCGTGTTAACTAGGATGCTGGAAGTTGCGCCTTTGGAAGAAGGTGAAGAGGGGAATGAGGAAGGTACCGCCTCCCTGAAGGAGGCTGTCAAGAAAGGAGGAATCGAGAATTCCTCTAACCAGGGGAAGAAAAGGACCACCTCTGAAGACCCGGAGGCCATGGCCTCAAAGTGGGGGAAGAAATCTTCGTCAGAGGGTCCGGCGCTGAGGGATGCCTCGGCTGCTTTGCGCTCCCGTGGGGATCAGCTCTCCACCGAGCCGTAAGTAAAGAGGGGTTTTTAAAAATGAGAGACATCATGTTCTATTTCTGAGGAAGATAACCGAAAATTTATCTTGTAGTTCGGATCTCAGCCCTTCTCAGCAGAGCTCATATTCAGGGGATCTTCGTCCGAAGATGATGGAGAGCGGAACGCCTCCCCCTGCCGTACCGCCTTGCGAGGCGGTCGACCCTGAGGTGTCGTCACGGAGGGTTTCTCCGAATCCGACAGGGCCGGAAGGCAGCCGTATTGCACCCCAAGGCCCTCCGTGTCCGGCCTTCGAAAGAGGCCATCGGACTAGTCCGGCACCGTCCGGTGCACGGTCGGAGGAGCTGAAGGATCTGCTGGGCCGAGCGTCTATCTCAGAAGAACACCGTGCGTTGATGGATACGGTGATTAGAAGAATTTCATCCGCGGAGAGCGGGTTGTATGAAGCCGCCAGGAGTTTGCTGACAGGCTTTGAGGTACGCGAAATGATGTACCTTTTGACAGATCCGCATATATAAAATGTGCCCCGTATAGATAGTAGCCCCCGAGACTCGGTGTGGTGTCAAAAATGACGGCGCGCCGAGGATCATAATCCCAGGTATGATATGTCGCCTTTCCTATGTAGGTGGCGAAGTGTTCGGTGCCTAGCCGGACTGATAAATTTGCCGAGCTAAAGCGGCAACTTGACGTGGCAGATGCCGACATCGCGCTTGTCAACAAGCGGCTAGACGAGGCACAAGGTATGTAATTTCAAAGACACCTGGTAAGAGGAGCCTGATGCCCATACCTTATAACATGTGTGCTGGATGCAGATGGTGCCGCTGCCATGGAGAACCTTCGGGCAGAACTTGCCCGAGCCAAGGAGTAGACCAGGATAAGCGATGCGGCTGCCTTAAAGGCGGCTGAAGAGTTGAAAGCCAAACAGGCTGCTCACTGTCAAAGCAAGAAGGAAATGGCCGAGATGGCTGTAAAGTTGAAGAATGCCGCCGACCGCTGCAAGCTTCTTGAAAAAGAAGATCGTGTGGCACAGAAGGACCTAGAGAAGGTCACTACCGAGGCCAAGGATACTCGCTCTGCAATGAGAGCTATGAAGGAGGAGCTACGTCAGGCCAGAGATATCACGGCTGGAAAGCCCTATATGCTGCGGATGAAGTCCGGGGATCCTAAATATGCTTCGTTGGACCGGAAGTGGAGTGCGGCGAACACTTATCTGGACTTGGCGGCGAGTGCCACGGACGCGACCGAACACTTCCGGGATCAAAATGACCACGAAGTGGAAGAACTTTTTTGGTCGCAGTTCCACAATCCAGAGGGCCCACTTTTTGTATCCGATCGTTTGGCCGCATGGGCGGAGCTGAACAGGTTATCCGGACTCGCCATGAAGCATGTCGTGAGTCATCTGTGGCCGAAAAGGCCCGAGCCGAAAAGTTATTTTAGCTTGGTGCAGCAGTTCTTCGGTGCGGTGCCTCATATTAATGCAATGAAGAGGTCAGCATGCATAGAGGGTGCGCAGATGGCTCTTGCCCGTGTGAAGACATAATGGGCGGATATGACGGCCACTGCCGTTGCATCCCAAGATTCGGACGAGAGCCGAGTACATGTCGAGCACTATTTTCAGGAAGTTCTGCAAGGCGCTCGTTTAATAGAGACGCAGTGCTCGAAGGATGTTATATTCGAATAACATGTATTATTGAAAAACAATATTTCGATGGAATATAAAAGCTTTTTATACTTGTGCTTTCAAGAATTAGAATACCTCCTGTGCGGCCGTTAATGTATATGTGTATATAACCTGAAAGATGGCAGTCTTCGGCTTCAGCCCCCACGCATATAATGCGGGGGTGTTCGCAGAAGGCGCATTTTCACACTTGATCCAATGTCTTGGTCCTATTAAGGAGGTGATAGCGCATCGAACTAGGCAACCGGACTATAATGCTTTATCACTTTCACTTAGCCATAGGAGTTTGACAGTGGGGCTACTATATAGCCCCTAAGGGCACCAAGCTCACCCGAATTCGGGGCGTGTGTGTGCCTGACCGGGAAACGGCCCTTCGTTAATGCGGAGGAATCCTAGAGATTCCGGCGGGTCATCGAGTGGTTGACTAGTCTCACGCTATATCATGACAGTCAGTTTTCGGCTTTCTCTACTGAGGTGCTCGCCTGGCCGAACCGGGGCACAATCGCAGTAGTTCTCCTGGTGCCACCTTAGCCGATAGAGCGGAACGTAAGGCAGCAAAACACAGGAGCCGGGCAAACCCAACATTTGACCAAAGACATGATTCGGAGCTGATGCATATAAGGCCAAACTCGCGACACCGAACACTCCCTAAGGTATTCGTTCTTCATGAAAATGGGCTGAACAAAAGCCCTTGGTAAGAAGCCCCTGGTGTCCAGGTACGCGCAAAATTCTGACGTGGCCACATGCCAAGACGCCAGCCTCCTCCTCGGTTATAACAAAAAACCGGGGGATGTTATCAACACGAGATAGTAAAAAAGGTTTACGCAGGGTCTTAATCTGAAAAGAATCATTGGAATGGGTCCCTACTGCACGTCTGCGCCTGTGTCTCTGTTGTGCCGTATCCTGGACGGGTGTAGCATGGTGTTCATTTGTAAAAGAGAGGAACTTAGTTGAAAACAATCGTGCGAAAAATCTATGTTACATTAAATAAACAAAGTACAATTCAAAAATGGGTAGAGTTGAGCTTTATTGTCTCTTGTTGTATACGCGCGGAGCCCCTTGTACAGGGGTATGCGGCTAGTAAGCCTTTGTATGTTTACGTAGGACTCGTCTAGCCATGTCCGGGGTTTTGAACGACCTTTTAGGTGCTTTGACTAGTAAAGCTGGTTTAGTGTGTTGCTGTCAAGGCAGCCGCACAATCTTCCGCGCTCGAGGAACACTCGATATTTCCCTTTAATGAGATGATGCCTCGCGGATCGGGCATTTTAAGTGTAAGGGATGCATAATGCGGTATTGCGTTAAAGAGGGCGAAAGCTTCGCGTCCCAGTAGTGCTTGATAGCTACTTGTGAATGGGGCAATGTGGAAGGTTAGCTTTTCGCTTCAGAAGTTGTCGGGGAAGCCGAACATAACTTCTAACAAGAGGGAACCCGTACAATGGGTATCTGGGCCTGGAGTTACCCCTTGAAAGGAAGTGTTGCCATGGCGAATTATTGTTGGGTTTATCCCCATTTTGCGGATTGTGTCCTGGTATAGCAGGTTTAGATCGCTGCCGCCGTCCATTAGGACTTGTGTAAAGTGGAGTCCGTCAATTATTGGATCTAATACCAAGGCAGTCCAGCCTGCGTTTCGGATACTTCTAGAGTAATCTTGATGGTCGAAGGTGATTGGTTGTAACAACCAGTGACGGGACTCCTCTGGGACAGGCCGTATGGCGCGTACCTCCATAGGCGCCACTCTGTTTTTCCCTTTTGTCACGTGAAGTGAATTTACTGTTTTGACTTCTTGCGGGAACTTCTTTTGTTCTCCGGTGCTCTGCTTGTGGGGTTCATCGTCGTCCCCGCTTGGTATGTCGAGCCCCTTGTGTTCAACATTGAGTTTGCCGGATTGCTTGAAGACCCAACAATCTCTGTGGGTATGGTTTGTAGGCCTTCTGGGAGTACTATGGATTTGGCATATTTTGTCCAAGATTTTGTTGAAGTTAGATAGCTCGTCCCTGTTATCCTTGGGGGGGGGCGGCTTTTTCTAATTCTGCCGAGAGCTTTTGAATCCGGCATTGACTGTCGTGCTCTTCAGGCTGCTTCCCTTGGTCCGGCGCTGGTCCTTGCTACGTCACGGTTTCCCGTTTCCATCCCTAGATTCAGATGTACTTGGATCGCTGGTGCTGCTCCTTGCCAACCAGCTATCTTCTCCTGCGCAAAAGCGGGTCATGAGGCTTGTTAATGTGGCCATTGTTCTTGGCTTTTCTTGGCCGAGGTGTCTGGCGAGCCATTCGTCTCGAACGCTATGTTTGAAAGCTGCTAAGGCTTCGGTGTCCGGACAGTCAACTATCTGGTTCTTTTTAGTAAGAAATCTGTTCCAGAGTTTCCGGGCTGACTCTCCGGGTTGTTGAGTTATATGACTTAGATCGTCTGCATCCGGAGGTCGGACATAAGTCCCTTGAAAATTTGCCCGAAAAGCATCCTCGAGCTCTTCCCAACTTCCTATGGTGTTTTCGGGAAGGCTTTTAAGCCAATGCCGGGCTGGCCCTTTGAGCTTGAGGGGTAAATATTTTATGGCGTGGAGGTCATCTCCTCTGGCCATGTGTATGTGGAGGATATAGTCCTCAATCCAGACTCCAGGGTCTGTTGTTCCGTTGTATGCCTCTATGTTTACGGGTTTGAATCACGCTGGAAATTCATGGTCCAACACCTCATCAGTGAAACATAGGGGGTGTGCGGCACCCCTGTATTTGGGTGTGCCGTGATGTTCGGATACTTATTATGTTGCATTGCTTACTAGAGCTTGCTTTCTTGGCCCGTAGATAGATCTGGCTGGGCCGTCTTTTTGATGCGAGTCCTTGTGCGGATCGCGTGCCGGCTTGAGTGTGGCGCCCATTGCCACTCTATGTTGGCCGTGGGGTTGTTTATCCGACCGGGTGTTTTCCTTATTCTTTGATTGCGGGGGCTCTAAGGCCTCCTCATCAAATTCCGGTAGTAATTTTCGCTTCAGATAGCTCTTTGTGTGGCGACTGTCACCGTATTTGTCTGCGGTGTTGAGTACTTTGCCCCATCTAATTCTGAGTGCATCTTCCGCTGCTTTGAGCTTCCACTTCTGCTTTTTCAGGCTACACGCGGTGGCGAAGAGCCTTTGGTGGAGGTTCTTCTGCTCCAGCAACTTGTCCGGCGTGAGGTCGTCCAGACTATTATCTTCGCCGGGGATGGGTTGTTCGGTTTGTTTACCCAAGTTGCCCTGTTCGGACGATTGCTCGATGGCATGTTCGTCGTCCGCCGGTTCGCCCTGCTCTATGGTGGGGTCTCCGTCGAGGTGGGGTTTGGCGCGGCGCTTATGCCGCCGCCTTGATTGCTTTTCGAGGGAACGATCCCTCGTTGCGCCCCTTTGTTCCTCGTCGTCATTTCCTTTAGGTGTGTCCACCATGTATACATCATGAGATGAGGTGGTTGTCCAGTGCCCTGTAGGCGCTGGTTCTTGGTCGTCTCCTTCATCGGCGTCCATACCTTCGATGTCTTCGGAGTCGAAGTCGAGCATGTCGGTTAAATCATCGACAATGGCTACGAAGTGGGTGGTGGGTGGGCTTCGAATTTCTTCATCGTCCGCGTCCCAACCTTGCTGACCATAGTCCGGCCAGGGCTCTCCTGATAAAGAGAGAGACTGTAGTGAATTCAGAATGTCGCCGAAGGGCGAGTGCTGAAGGATGTTCGCGGCGGCGAACTCCATGATCGGCGCCCAATCGGGTTCGATCGGCAGGGGTGCGGAAGGCTCGGAGTCTGGAAAGGAGTCCGGCACCTTGGAGTCATGAGTTTCACGAAGGACAAGGCCGGTGTTAGGCTCGATCGCTGTAGAGATTGCAGCCCCCAAGGCGGTATCCAGCCACCCGTCCTCGATTGGCACAGTCGGCTCCGAGCTAAGGGTCGGAGCGGACACTGGGGCAGCCTCTTGGGCACTGTCCGGCGGCAAAGCTAGGTCATGCCCATCGTGATAGTGCGGCGCGCTCAGCTCTGGCTCGAACCCGTCGAAGATCAAGTCTTCGCGGATGTCAGCCGTGTGGTTCAAACTTCCAAACCTGACCTGATGGCCAGGGGCGTAGCTTTCGATCTGCTCCAGATGGCCAAGCGAATTGGCCCGCAGTGCAAAGCCGCCGAATACGAAGATCTGTCCGGGGAGAAAAGTCTCACCCTAGACCGCATCGTTGTTGATGATCGGAGGAGCCATCGGGCCTAAAGGTGATGACACATAGGAACTCTCAATGAAAGCACCAATGTCGGTGTCGAAACCGGCGGATCTCGGGTAGGGGGTCCCGAACTGTGCGTCTAGGCAGATGGTAACAGGAGACGAGGGACACGATGTTTTTACCCATGTTCGGGCCCTCTCGATGGAGGTAAAACCCTACTCCTTCTTGATTAATATTGATGATATGGGTAGTACAAGAGTAGATCTACCACGAGATGAGAGAGCTAAACCCTAGAAGCTAGCCTATGGTATGATTGTTGTTCATCCTATGGACTAAAACCCCTCCGGTTAATATAGACACCGGAGAGGGTAGGGTTACACAGAGTCTGTTACAATGGGAGGAGATCTACATATCCGTATCGCCAAGCTTGCCTTCCATGCCAAGGAAAGTCCCATCCGGACACGGGATGAAGTCTTCAATCTTGTACCTTCATAGTCCAGGAGTCCGGCCAAAGGTCATAGTCCAGTCATCCGGACATCCCCTAATCCGGGACTCCCTCAAGCACCAAACCGTCTTGTGCCTAGTGACGAATTGTCTGAGATACTCAAGGCACACGATTAGTCCACAAAAGCATTGTCATCAATCACCAAAACACCTTAGGGATAAATATGCCCTTACAGCACCGCTCCGCTCCACCGCTTCGCTCGGCAGATCTACACCACCACCCACCCCTCGCCGGACAGCCACCCGCCATTCCTCCACTTCTTCCATCCGCCGCCCCTCCCCTTGCTTCGTAACCTACAAGGAGGGCCTCCTCGATGCTTGCCTTCCTCACCCCGCGCGGCGACGTGATGGATTGGAGAAGCGGAGGCCGTTCCCTTTCGGTGGAAGAGGTGTGGACGGAGATGCACCAGCAGAGGATGCGGAGGACCATGAGGCTTCCCAGGCTCAATAGGGATTCAGTGCGGAAGCTGGTGACCAGGATCTGCGTCGAGGCCTCAGAGGAGGAACTGGCAAGGGCGTGCCCGGAGGACAACACTTCAGCCGATGAGATTATTGTGTGGGCACGGGCGGAAACAACCTCACAGTCTCTGGAGCAGTGGGCCAAGTGGAAGGCCTTCTGGTCTCTTCAACCGCCGTGCCATTGATGGGGAGCTGCAGAGCCTCTCAGAAATGCTGAAATCAGATCCGCGAAGAGAGGGAGAGATGCCTTCATGTACATTGGTGAGTTCGTCTGATTTGGGAGAAGAGGTGCTCGTTGGCTCGATCAGATGTGTGCTGGCTGAGGAGATTCAGCGGGGCTCGGCAGCAACAAGTGCGGTTCCCAGGACACCAGCGGCTAGAAGAGCTCTATTCCGGGTCTCAGCACCCTCGCTGCTGCTGCATCTTGAGGATTCGCCCCTGCCGAGCCCGCCGGACCGCCAACACCGCCGTGGAGCAGAGGATTTTCAAAATTGTGGTGACGTCATAAGCGCGTTTCGTAAAACTAGCTTCAACCACTTTTTCGAAGACGTACTTTGTGGAGAAGACGCCTCCGAGAAGCACTGCTATACTACCCCGGTGCCTAGGGTTATAGCTGCGCAGAAACAGTTGCTCCGTCCTCGCGATCTGATTGTGACCCCGACCCCCGCCACAATCGTCGACGACTCCCCAGCCACACCCCCATCGCCTACACTTCACCAACAAAACCTTCCAGATATGGGGGAGGGAGGTAGGGGGAGGGGGAAAGGGTGTGGGGGAGAAGGCCGTGGCTCCCAAGGTGGTGATCTTCAACAGCCACCGCAGTTCCCACCGCTTGCAGGCCATCCCGGGGTGCCATTTGGCTTCAACCCTGCCTTCGGCTTCCAGGGTCCAGCACCCCCTTGGGGATTCCCTCAGTTCCCAGGAGGTGTGACCCCCCTACCTATAAGGGAATTGGCCTGTGCAATCGATCCAGGGTGTGTCTCAATGGAAGAACCAGGATTTTGGGTACCCGCCTCAGCAGCAACAGTTTGGGCAAGGGCAACAACAGTTCTTCCCTAGTCAGGCGCAACAAAACCAGCAACACGCTCAGCAATCCCATCATCAACAGGCGAAATAGAAGAACAGTAGGAACAATCCGGTGAAGCAAAAACCTAAGCATCCTGCTGATGCTACAGGTAGTCAAGTGGCTGCCCCTAAAGCTAATGAGCCTGCACCTGTTTCTTTGCCTAAGGTTGATGGTTATGCTGATGTAGTTTGCTACAATTGTGGTGACCCTGGGCATCACAAGACTGCTTGCTTAGTGCCAAAAGTCTGCTTCATTTGCAAGAGTACTGGACATGAGGTTAGTGGTTGCCCTGCTAAACAACAATCTCACCATGCTGCTAAATACATTGGGAGCGCTTCTGAAGGGCTTTGGTTCTACCACATTGAACTCAAGGCTCAACCAGATGATAGATTTGGCTCTCTCAAAAATATTGGACTGGTGTATTTGGAGGCAGGTGAACTTACCAAGGAAGAGTGATGACCCACAAGAGTAGGGGATCTATCATACTCCTTTCGATAAGTAAGAGTGTCGAACCCAACGAGGAGCAGAAGGAAATGATAAGCGGTTTTCAGTAAGGTTTTCTCTGCAAGCAGTGAAATTGTAGGTAATAGATAGTTTTGTGATAAGATAAATTGTAGCAAGTAATAAATAATAAAAGTAAATAAGGTGCAGCAAGGTGGCCCAATCCTTTTTGTAGCAAAGGACAAGCCTGGACAATGTCTTATAACGAGAAAAGCGCTCCCGAGGACACATGGGAATTATCGTCAAGCTAGTTTCATCACACTCATATGATTCACGTTTGTTACTTTGATAATTTGATATGTGGGTGGACCGGTGCTTGGTTACTGCCCTTACTTGGACAAGCATCCCACTTATGATTAACCCCTATTGCAAACATCCGCAACAACAATAGAAGTATTAAGGTAAACCTAACCATAGCATGAAACATATGGATCCAAATTAGCCCCTAACGAAGCAACGCATAAACTAGGGTTTAAGCTTCTGTCACTCTAGCAACCCATCATCTACTTATTACTTCCCAATGCCTTCCTCTAGGCCCAAATAATGGTGAAGTGTCATGTAGTTGACGTTCACATGACACCAGTAGAGGAAAGACAACATACATCTTATCAAAATATCGAACGAATACCAAATTCACATGACTACTAATAGCAAGACTTCACCCATGTCCTCAGGAACAAACGTAACTAGTCACAAAACATATTCATGTTCATAATTGGAGGTGTAATAATATGCATTAAGGATCTGAACATATGATCTTCCACCAAGTAAACCAATAAGTATCAACTACAAGGAGTAATCAACACTACTAGCAACCCACAGGTACCAATTTGTGGTTTTGGATACAAGATTGGATACAAGAGATGAACTAGGGTTTGAGAGGAGATGGTGCTGATGAAGATGTTGATGGAGATTGACCCCCTCTAGATGAGAGGGTCGTTGGTGATGATGATGGTGATGATTTCCCCCTCCCGGAGGGAAGTGTCCCCAACAGAACAGCTCTGCCGGAGCTCTAGATTGATTCCGCCAAGGTTCCGCCTCGTGGCGGCGGAGTTTCATCTCGTAAGCTTGCCCACAATTTTTTTCAGGATAAAACCCTTCATATAGCAGAAGATGGACACCGGGAGGCCACCAGGGGGCCCAGGAGACAGGGGGCGCGCCTAGTAGGGGTGGGCGCGCCCCCACCCTCCTAGACAGGGTGTGGGCCCCCTGAGGTGTTTCTTCCACTCAATAATTCTTATTAATTCCCAAAATAAGTTTCGTGGAGTCTCAGGTCTTTTGGAGCAGTGCAGAATAGGTTTCCAATGTTTGCTCCCTTTTTCAGCCAGAATTCCAGCTGCCGGCATTCCCCTCTTCATGGTAAACCTTACAAAATAAGAGAGAATAGCCATAAGTATTGATATATAATATGTAATAACAGCCCATAATGCACTAAATATTGATATAAAAGTATGATGCAAAATGGACGTATCAACTCCCCCAAGCTTAGACCTCGCTTGTCCTAAAGCGGAAGTCAAAATCGAAAAATATGTCCACATGTTTCGAGATAGAGGTGTCGATAAAATAAACTACGGACATGAGGGCATCATGATCATTCTTATAACAGCAACATATATATATTGTCATATGAATTCTTATGCTCAAGTAACAATCAATTCACAATGTCAAGCATGGTTCATAAACTTCATTGAAGCTAACAAATTATAATCTCAGTCATTGAAGCAATTGCAATTTATCATAACATCACAAAGAGTCAAGAATAGAGCTTTTCAGCAAGTCCACATGCTCAACTATCATATAGTCTTCTACAATTGCTAACACTCATGCAATACTTGTGGTTATAGAGTTTCAGCTGGACACTGAGAAAGATAGGGGCTTATTGTGTTGCCTCCCGACGTATTCACCTTTAGGTGATGTCAAAAATAACATTCCATGCTAACGAACATCCAATTGGATATATACATCATGATTTTTCAAACACGAGGAGCTTGCCAAAAGATAAAATGAAAAAGGGAAAGGTGAAGGTCACCTTGACTCAAGCAGAAACTAAAAAGCATAAAGTAGGAATATAAAGTAAAAGATAGGCCCTTCGCAGAGGGAAGCAGAGGTTGTCATGCGCTTTTAGGGTTGGATACACAAAATCTTAGTACGAAAGAACGTCACTTTATATGTCACTTGTGTATGGACCTTTATTATGCAGTCCGTCGCTTTTATTGCTTCTATAACAAGATCGTATAAAGATTATTTTCTCCGCACTAATAAGTCATGCATATTTAGAGAGCAATTTTTATTGCTTGCACCGATGACAACTTACTTGAAGGATCTTACTCAATCCATAGGTAGATATGGTGGGCTCTCATGGCAAAACTGGGTTTAAGGATATTTGGAAGCACAAGTAGTATCTCTACTTGGTGCTACGAATTTGGCTCGCATGAGGGGGAAAGGCAAGCTCAACATGTTCGGAAGGTCAATGACAATATACTTTAACTGAGATGTGAGGAAACATAAACCATTACGTCGTCTTCCTTGTCCAACATCGACTCTTTTAGCATGTCATACTTAATGAGTGCTCACAATTATGAAAGATGTCCAAGATAGTGTATTTATATGTGAAACCTCTCTTTCCTTATTACTTCCTATTAATTGCAACGATGACCAAAACTATGTTTATCAACCTCCAACAACTTTTATGCCTCATACTTTCTATGTGTGAAGTTATCACTATCCATAAGATCCATAGGAACTCTTTTATTCATTTTATTCATTTTATTTTTCTCAAGATCATAGCAAGAAAGCAAAGCCCTTGACTCAACACTAATCTTTATTATAGAAAGCTCACGGACTCAATTACATAAAGAGATCACAAAGCAAACTCAAAACTACTTGATATCAAAACTTCAATCTACTAGATCAAGATACTATTAAAAGGATCGAACTAAATAAAACGGTAAAGATAGGAGTGTGATGGTGATACAATACCGGGGCACCTCCCCCAAGCTTGGCAGTTGCCAAGGGGAGTGCCCATACCCATGTGATTATGTCCTCGGAGGTGATGGAGGTGGTGATGATGATGGTGGATAATCGCACATTGAGCGTAAAAGCTCCTCCAACTTGCGGATAATGCCCTTGAGTCCGGCGATATGATCCTTCAACAAAATATTCTCCTGTGTGAGATACTTATTCTGTATGCGAGCTAACTCAATCATATTGAAAGCTTCAATCTCAGTTGGAGTAAAGAGGTTAGGTAAGGGTTGAGGGATGTCTTCTTCTTTCACTGCCGGAGCTTGAACCTCCATGGCCTTTTTGATCCCTTCATCCTTGTTGATCTCTTCCGGTTCTTCTCTTTTCAGCTCTATCTTCAATAGCCAAGCATCCTTGTCTTCATTGTTGAAGGAGGGTGACGCCATGGTGCTCTAGATCTGTCAGAAAAATAGCTCGAAACGAAAACAGAGGATATTTGCGTGATACGGTGGTCAAAACCTTCGGGAGATTATATAATGAATTTTTACCGACCAGAATACGTAACGTGCAAGAAGACGGAGTCTAGGAGGCACACGAGGTGTCCACGAGACAGGGGGGCGTGCTCAGTAAGGGTGGGCGCGCCCCCCACTCTCGTGGAGGCCTCGTGTCCTCCCCGGACTACTTCTTTCTTCCTAAAATTCTTAAATATTCCAAAACTGATAAAAGTTGCCTTTAGTATTGTTTTGGAGTCACTTTACTTACCGTACCACATACCTATTCCTTTTTGGAGTCTGGAACATTCTGCAAAGTGTCCCTATGTATTCCTCCGGGGTTACGATTTCAATAATATTAGTTTCAACGTTGATAGGATTACCTGAAATATAATGACCGTTCACCACCCTTGGACTTGTGCCTTCGAAGTTGTTGATTTTTATGGCACCGGAACGATAGACGCCCTCGATAACGTAAGGACCTTCCCATTTAGAGAGAAGTTTTCCTGCAAAAAATCTTAAATGGGAGTTGAATAATAACACATAATCACCTACGTTAAACTCACACTTTTGTATTCTTTTGTCATGCCAATGTTTGACTTTTTCTTTGAATAATTTGGCATTCTCATTGGCTTGGGTTCCCCATTCATCAAGTGAGCTGATATCAAACAACCTCTTCTCACCGGCAAGTTTGAAGTCATAGTTGAGCTCTTTAATAGCCCAATATGCTTTATGTTCAAGTTCTAGAGGTAAATGGCAAGCTTTTCCATAAACCATCGTATATGGAGACATACCCATTGGATTTTTATATGCAGTTCTGTAGGCCCATAATGCATCATCAAGTTTTTTGGACCAATTCTTTCTAGATCTATTAACAGTCTTTTGCAAAATTAATTTGAGCTCTCTATTGCTCAACTCTACTTGACCACTAGACTGTGGGTGATAGGGAGATGCGATTCTATGATTAACATCATACTTAGCAAGCATCTTACGGAAAGCACCATGACTAAAATGTGAACCACCATCAGTCATAAGATATCTAGGGACCCCAAACCTCGGAAAAATAACTTCTTTAAGCATTTTAATAGAAGTGTTATGATCAGCACTACTAGTTGGAATAGCTTCTACCCACTTAGTAACATAATCAACAACAACTAAAATATGTGTATAACCATTAGAGGCAGGAAAAGGTCCCATATAATCAAAGCCCCAAACATCAAACGGTTCAATAACAAGAGAATAATTCATAGGAATTTATTGACGTCTACTACTAGTACCAATTCTTTGACATTCATCACAAGACAAGACAAACTTACATGCATCTTTGAAGAGAGTAGGCCAATAAAAACCGGATTGCAATACCTTATGTGCAGTTCTGTCTCTAGTGTGGTGTCCTCCATATGATTCAGAGTGACATTTGCGTAAGATCGGTTCCTGTTCATGCTTAGGTACACAACGTCTAATAACACCATCTACTCCTTCTTTATAAAGGTGTGGGTCATCCCAAAAGTAATGTCTTAAATCATAAAAGAATTTCTTCTTTTGTTGGTATGTGAAACTAGGTGGTATAAATTTAGCAACATGCAAACACAACTGCTAAGAATTCTTTTTCAATAGTAGCATAATTTCTCTGGGCAGTATCAAGAGTCTTACTAGCATACTGGATAACATTTAATTTCTTATCAAGTCTTTGCCCTAGAACAACACCTACAGCATAATCACTAGCATCACACATAATTTCAAAAGGTATATTCCAATCAGGTGGCTCAACAATAGGTGCAGTGATCAAAGCTTTCTTAAGTATTTCAAATGCTTCTACACAATCATCATCAAAGACAAAAGGAATATCTTTTTGCAAGAAATTAGTCAGAGGCCTAGAGATTTTAGAAAAGTCCTTAATGAACCTCCTATAAAAACCGGCATGACCAAGGAAACTTCTTATACCTTTTATGTCCTTGGGACATGGCATCTTTTCAATAGCATCAACTTTAGCTTTATCAACTTCAATACCTCTCTCGGAGATCTTGTGCCCCAAGACAATGCCTTCGTTAACCATAAAGTGGCACTTTTCCCAATTCAAGACGAGACTAGTGTCTTCGCATCTCTGCAAAACTCGATCTAGGTTGCTCAAGCAATCATCAAAAGAAGATCCATAAACGGAGAAATCATCCATGAATACGTCACAAATCTTTTCACAAAAGTCAGAGAATATAGGCATCATACATCTTTGAAAGGTAGGAAGTGCATTACATAAACCAAAAGGCATACATCTATAAGCAAGAGTACCGAAAGGGCAAGTAAAAGTAGTTTTTGATTGATCTTCCGCTGATACAGGTATTTGAGAGAAACCAGAATAACCATCTAGAAAGCAGAAATGTGTATGTTTGGATAGTCTTTCTAGCATTTGATCAATAAAAGGTAAAGGGTAATGATCTTTCTTAGTAGCTTTATTTAATTTACAGAAATCAATTACCATCCTATAACCTGTAATAATTCTTTGCGGAATCAATTCATCTTTATCATTAGGAACAACAGTAATACCTCCCTTTTTAGGAACACAATGGACAGGGCTTACCCATTCACTATCAGCAACGGGATAAATTATACCTGCCTCAAGGAGCTTTAGTATCTCCTTTCTTACCACTTCTTTCATCTTAGGATTTAATCTTCGTTGAGGATCTCTAACTGGTTTGGCATCTTTTTCCACTTTAATTTTGTGTTGGCATAGAGTAGGGATAATGCCCTTAAGATCATCCAGAGTATATCCAATAGCAGCACGGTGCTTCTTCAGAGTTTTCAATAATCTTTCCTCTTCCTGCTCTGAAAGGTTAGCACTAATAATAACATGATATATCTTCTTTTCATCAAGATAAGCATATTTAAGATTATCAGGTAATGGTTTTAGTTCAAACATGGGATCACCCTTGGGTGGAGGGGGAACCCCTAGAATTTCAACGGGAAGGTTATGTTTCAGAATAGGTTCCTGTTTAAGGAATGCCTCATCTATTTCCCTTCTTTTTTCATAAACATATCATTTTCATGGTCTAGTAAATATTGTTCTAACGGATCAGTAGGAGGCATGGAAATAGAAGCAAGACCAATTATTTCATCTTTACTAGGTAATTCTTTATCACGGGGTTGTCTATGAAATTTAGCAAAATTAAACTCATGAGTCATATCATCCAAGCCAATCGTAACAACATCCTTTTCGCAATCAATCCTAGCTTTAACAGTTTTCAAGAAGGGTCTACCAAATATAATGGGACAAAAGTAATCTTGAGGGGAAGTAAGAACAAGAAAATCAGTAACACTTAAATAGTATCTCTAACAATCCCAAATGATGAAATAGTATCTCTATTATCAAGCTTGATAGTAACATCAATATCTTCTAACTTAGCAGGTGCAATGTCATGCATAATTTATTTATATAAATCATAGGGTATTGCACTAGCACTATCACCCATATCACATAAACCATGGTAACAATGATCTCCTATTTTAACAGAAATAACAGGCATGCCTACAACGGGTCTATGTATCTTAGCATCTGGTTTTGCAATATTAGCAGTTTCACCACAAAAGTAAATGACATGCCCATCTAAATTATCATCCAAGAGATCTTTAACCATAGAAATACTAGGTTCAACTTTGATTTGCTCAGGAGGTGTATAAGTTCTAGTATTACTCTTATGAACAACAATCAAAGTTTTAGCATGATCCTTTATCCTAACAGGAAAAGGTGGTTTCTCAACATAAGTAGTATGAACAATAGGATCACTATAAGTAATAGTTTTTTCTTCAACTTTAATAGGTGCAACTACTTTTACTTTAATGGGAGGATTATATTTAAACCACTTGTCCTTAGGGAGATCAACGTGAGTAGCAAAAGATTCACAGAAAGAAGCTACTATCTCAGAGTCAAGTCCATATTTAGCGCTAAATCCACGAAAGACATCGGTATCCATAAAAGATTTAACACAATCAAACTTAGGTGTGATACCTGACTCCTTACCATCGTCGGAACCCCAATCTTCAGAGTTGCGTTTAATTCTTTCCAATAAGTCCCATTTGAATTCAATAGTCTTCAGCATATAAGAACCAGCACAGGAAGTATCGAGCATGGTGCGATCATTGAGAGAAAGCCGAGCATAAAAAAATTCAATAATCATTCTATGGAGAGCTCATGATTGGGGCGTGAATATAACATTGACTTAAGGCTCCCCCAAGCTTGAGCGATGCTTTCTCCTTCGCGAGGCCAGAAATTATATATGTAATTACGATCACGATGAACAAGATGCATAGGATAGAACTTCTGGTGAAATTCCAACTTCAATCGCTTATAATTCCAAGATCCCGTATCATCACATAGCCTAAACCATGTCAATGCATCTCCCTTCAAAGATAAAGGGAAGACCTTCCTTTTGACAACATCATCGGGAATACCTGCAAGCTTAAATAATCCACAAACTTCATCCACAAAGATAAGGTGTAAATCGGGATGCAATGTTCCATCTCCTGCAAATGGATTAGCTAGCAGTTTCTCTATCATACCCGAAGGAATTTCAAGTGAACATTTTCAGTAGGTTGAGGAGCAACTCTTTGCTCTATTGGTCGGGGCAAAGATGCCCCGAACTAGCCCCTCAAAGGATTAGTTTCCATAGTAACAAGTAACAAACAATTTCAGCACACTATATAAATGTTTCCTTACCAAGTTCCACTCACCAAAAGCGCTACACTCCCCGGCAACGGAGCCCGAAAAGAGTCTTGATGACCCACAAGTGTAGGGGATCTATCATAGTCCTTTCCATAAGTAAGAGTGTCGAACCCAACGAGGAGCAGAAGGAAATGATAAGCGGTTTTCAGTAAGGTTTTCTCTGCAAGCACTGAAATTGTAGGTAATAGATAGTTTTGTGATAAGATAAATTGTAGCAAGTAATAAATAATAAAATTAAATAAGGTGCAGCAAGGTTGACCAATCCATTTTGTAGCAAAGAACAAGCCTGGACAATGTCTTCTAATGAGAAAAGCGCTCCCGAGGACACATGGGAATTATCGTCAAGCTAGTTTCATCACACTCATATGATTCGCGTTCGTTACTTGATAATTTTATATGTGGGTGGACCGGTGCTTGGGTACTGCCCTTACTTGGACAAGCATCCCACTTATGATTAACCCCTATTGCAAGCATCCGCAACTACAACAAAAGTATTAAGGTAAACCTAACCATAGCATGAAACATATGGATCCAAATCAGCCCCTAATGAAGCAACGCATAAACTAGGGTTTAAGCTTCTGTCACTCTAGCAACCCATCATCTACTTATTACTTCCCAATTCCTTCCTCTAGGCCCAAATAATGGTGAAGTGTCTTGTAGTCGACATTCACATGATACCACTAGAGGAAAGACAACATGCATCTTATCAAAATATCGAACGAATACCAAATTCACATGACTACTAATAGCAAGACTTCACCCATGTCCTCAGGAACAAACATAACTACTCACAAAGCATATTCATGTTCATAATCATAGGTGTAATAATATGCATTAAGGATCTGAACATATGATCTTCCACCAAGTAAACCAATAAGTATCAACTACAAGGAGTAATCAACACTACTAGCAACCCACAGGTACCAATTTGTGGTTTTGGATACAAGATTGGATACAAGAGATGAACTAGGGTTTGAGAGGAGATGGTGCTGATGAAGATGTTTATGGAGATTGACCCCCTCCCGATGAGAGGGTCGTTGGTGATGACGATGGTGATGATTTCCCCCTCTCGAAGGGAAGTCTCCCCGACAGAACAGCTCTGCCGGAGCTCTAGATTGGTTCCGCCAAGGTTCCGCCTTGTGGCGGCGGAGTTTCGTCTTGTAAGCTTGCCCACAATTTTTTTCCAGGATAAAACCCTTCATATAGAAGAAGATGGACATCGGGAGGCCACCAGGGGGCCCAGGAGACAAGGGGGCGCGCCCCCACCCTCTTGGACAGGGTGTGGGCCCCCTGAGGTGTTTCTTCCGCTCAATAATTCTTATTAATTCCAAAAATAAGTTTGGTGGAGTCTCAGGTCTTTTGGAGCAGTGCATAATAGGTTTCCAATGTTTGCTCCCTTTTTTAGCAATAATTCCAGCTGCCGGCATTCCCCCTCTTCATGGTAAACCTTACAAAATAAGAGAGAATAGCCATAAGTATTGATATATAATATGTAATAACAACCCATAATGCACTAAATATTGATATAAAAGCATGATGCAAAATGGACGTATCAAAGAGCTGGCTAAAGAATTCAGGATCATCTATAAAACCTCTTGGCCATGGTTGATTAGGCAACTCGACAGCTGGTCTTTCCTAGTCAAGTTCCCACCACACATCAAAGTGGAGGATGTTGCAAACTACCAATGCTTTGGTCTGCTTAAAGAAGGAGTCTCAGTAAATGTTTCTGTATGGGATGGAGAATTAGATGCTTTTACTGACCTCTCAGAGACATGGATCCAACTGAGAGGTTTGCAGCCAAAATGGTGTGAATGGGACACCTTAGATCAAATTGCTGCTCCTTTCAGCTTGCTGCTGGATGTAGACTGGCAAGGGATGTTTCAAAGCTTCTTTGAGGTGGTTAGGATCAAGATAAGATGCAGAGATGTTTCCAAAATCCCTGCTGATAGGCTCTTTGGTTTTGGCTCTGGCTCAAAGCTTTACCAAGTCAAAATCAAGGTGGAAGAAGAACTAGGTGGGACAGGCTCTAATGAGATACATAAAGGTCAAGATAAGGATGGAGATGGTGAGGACGAAGGCCTAACTGGGGAGAAGCAGACCGGCAATGGGTCTGGCCAACATTTGATGGACACAGACAAAGCTCCCAATGGACAAAATACCCCTACTGCTAATCCTCAGAAAAACTCTGGCTCTAACTCTAAGAAAGTCAATGTTAACACACAATGCTTGGAGACTCATTTAGGCCAAATGCAGTCTCAACTGGAAAACTCTCTCAATGATGTTAGGTCTGACATACTTTCCTGGATGGATACAACTGAGGAAGACAGGGACAGGTGTTTTGATCTCTTGCAGCAAATGGAGTTGGTTGATGAAGGGGACCAGACCAAAGCTATATGAGAGTGATATTTCTGTTCAGCTCACTGAGGTATCTCATCCAGAGGGAGCACAAAACTCTAAAAGGGACTCTGAGAGTCCTGTTCTCAATCTAGCAAATGAGGCCAAGAAACAAAAGAGGTGGGGCCCTATTGAGGCTACCAGACACAGTGATAGAGTTAATGTTAAGGGGAAGACTATGTTGGAGATCGCTCAGGAACTGAAACAGAAGAAAAAATTGGAAAACCTTGGAAAGTACCACTCTAAACTCCAAGGTATCATTTCCAACAAACCTTTCTCTAGATCAGCAAGATAAATTAATCAAACATGCTTTAGATATAGGAGTAGTTATAAATGATACATGTGAATCTGGTTTACAAGGAGCTGAAGGCACCTCTGTACCAATTTCTGTTGCTTCTTCCCCTGCTGCTAAGTCACACACCTGTTTTACCTGTCCTGGTGGGCAGACTAACAATGCATGCTCTAATTCCCCTACTCCTGCTCCTGATAGGATTAGTATTTCCCCACCCAAAACTCCTGAACATCTGGAGGATGTTCTTGATGAGGATGAGCTATGGACCATGGTCCATAATTACAAACGGGGCAAGCACCCCAGGAAATGGCATTTCCCATAAATTGCCTCTTCTAGAATGTTAGGGGCATAGATGCTCCTGGTAGGAAGCATAATATCATTGACTTAATTTGTAAGACCAAACCTACTATTTTAGGTTTTCAGGAAACCAAAAAGGAAATGATATCAGATAGCTTTTTGAAATCTTTGACTGGTAATAGAATTTTCTCCTGGTCCTCTCTCCCTGCAAAAGGCTCTGCTGGAGGCGTCCTAATGGGGGTGGATGAGGAGATCTTTGAAGTTCTCAGCTGGCAGTTAGGAACCTTCTTTGTTTCTTCTCATGTCAAAGCTAAGTCTTTATGGGTTAACTTTAGAGTGGTCACTGTCTATGGCTCCTCATATGAGGAAAAAAAGGACAGTTTCCTGTCTGAATTGCACAATTTGTTTGTAGACTGTGGAACACCCACCTGTTGGTTAACGTAGTCATAATTCAAAATTTTCCTATGTATCACCAAGATCAATCTAGGAGATTCTAGCAACGAGAGAGGGAGTGCATCTTCATACCTTTGAAGATCGCTAAGCGGAAACATTACAAGAACCCGGTTGATGGAGTCGTACTCGCGGTGATTCAAATGGCGGAAGATCCGATCTAGCGCCGAACGGACGGCGCCTCCGCGTTCAACACACGTACATCCCGGGGAAGTCTCCTCCTTCTTGATCCAGCAAGGGGAGAGGAGAAGTTGAGGGAGAGCACCGGCAGCACGACGGCGTGTTGGTGGAGCTTGCGGTTTTTCTGCAGGGCTTCGCCAAGCTCTACGGAGGAGGAAGTGTTGGAGGAGGGAGGGGCTGCGCCAGGGGAAGGGTGCGGTAGCCCCCCACCCCCTTGTTGGAAATATGCCCTAGAGGAAATAATAAAATGGTTATTATTATACTTCCTTGTTCATGATAATTGTCTATTGTTCATGCTATAATTGTATTAACCGGAAACCGTAATACATCTGTCAATACATATACCACAACATGTCCCTAGTGAGCCTCTAGTTGACTAGCTCGTTGATCAACAAATGGTCATGGTTTCCTGACTATGGACATTGGATGTCATTGATAATGGTATCACATCATTAGGAGAATGATGTGATGAACAAGACCCAATCCTAAGCATAGCACAAGATCGTGTAGTTCATTTGCTAAAGCTTTTCTAATGTCAAGTATCATTTCCTTAGACCATGAGATTGTGTAACTCCCGGATATCGTAGGAGTGCTTTGGGTGTACCAAACGTCACAATGTAACTAGGTGACTATAAAGGTGCACTACAGGTATCTCCGAAAGTGTTTGTTGGGTTCGCAGGAATCGAGACTGGGATTTCACTCCGTATGACGGAGAGGTATCTCTGGGCCCACTCGGTAATGCATCATCATAATGAGCTCAATGTAACTAAGTAGTTAGTCATGGGATCATGCATTACGGAACGAGTAAAGTGACTTGCCGGTAACGATATTGGACGAGGTATTGGGATACCGATGATCAAATCTTGGGAAAGTAACGTACCGATTGACAAAGGGAATTGTATACGGGATTTCTTGAATCCTCGACATCGTGGTTCATCCGATGAGATCATCATGGAACATGTGGGAGCCAACATGGGTATCTAGATCCCGCTGTTGGTTATTGGCCGGAGAGGTGTCTCGGTCATGTCTGCGTGATTCCCGAACCCGTAGGGTCTACACACTTAAGGTTCGATGACGCTAGGGTTATAGGGAAGATTAGTATGTGATTACCGGATGTTGTTCGGAGTCCTGGATGAGATCCCACGCGTCGCGAGGAGTTATGGAATGGTCCGGAGGTGAAGATTTATATATGGGAAGTCATCATATGGTCACCGGAAGTATTCGGGGGTTTACTGGTATTGTACTGGGACCACCGGAGGGGTTTCGGGGGTCCACCGGGAGGGTCCACCTGCCCCGGAGGGCCCTGAGGGCTGTATGTGGAAGGAAACCAACCCCTAAGTGGGCTGGGCGCCATCCCCCTAGGGCCCATGCGCCTAGGGTTGGGGGGGGGGGACCCTAAGGGGGGCGCCCCCCTTGGCTTGGGGGGAAAGCCCCCTCCCCTTGCCCCCCCTCTAGATCTCATCTAGAGGGGTCGACCCCCTTCCCCCTTCTCCCTATAAATAGAGGGGTGGAGGGAGGGCAGCATGACCACATCCAAGGCGCAGCCCTCCCCCTCCCCAACACCTCTCCTCCTCCGTGTGAGCTTGGCGAAGCACAGCCAGAGAACTGCTGCTCCACCACCACCACGCTGTCGTGCTGCTGCTGGAGCTGTCTTCCTCAACCTCTCCCTCCTCCTTGCTGGATCAAGGCACGGGAGACGTCACCCGGCTTCACGTGTGTTGAACACGGAGGTGCCGTTATTCGACGCTTAGATCGGAATCCACCGTGATCTGAATCGCTACGAGTACGACTCCTTCATCCGCATTCTTGCAACGCTTCCGTTTCGCGATCTTCAAGGGTATGAAGATGCACTCCCCTCTCTCTTGTTGCTAGTCTCTCCATAGATTGATCTTGGTGATATGCATAGAAATTTTTTAAATTCTGCAACAATCCCCAACACCCCACTATTTTTAATTTATAGGGGAAGGGAAGAGGGCCCCGGCCCCCCTAGATCCCATCTACAAGGGGGGGGGCTGCTACGTCTTGAGCTTGCGTTGGTTTTCCTTGAAGAGGAAAGGGTGATGCAGCAATAGTAGCATAAGTATTTCCCTCAGTTTTTGAGAACCAAGGTATCAATCCAGTAGGAGGCTCCTCACAAGTCCCACGCACCTACACAAACAAACAAAGAACTCGCATCCAACACAATAAAGGGGTTGTCAATCCCTTCACGGCCACTTGGGAAAGTGAGATCTGATAGAGATAATATGATAAAGATAAATATATTTTTGGTATTTTATAATATAGATGCAGAAAATAAAGATGCAAATAAAAGTAGATTGGAAGCAAATATGGTAAGAGATAGACCCAGGGTCAACGTTTCACTAGAGGCTTATCTCAAGATAGCATAAGTATTATGGTGGGTGAACAAATTACTGTCGAGCAATTGATAGAAAAGAGAATAATTATGAGATTATCTAGGCATGATCATGTATATAGGCATCACGTCCGCAACAAGTAGACCGACTCCTGCCTGCATCTACTACTATTACTCCACACATCGACCGCTATCCAGCAAGCATATAGAGTATTAAGTTCATAAGAACAGAGTAACGCATTAAGCAAGATGACATGATGTAGAGGGATAAACTCAAGCAATATGATATAAACCCCATCTTTTTATCCTCGATGGCAACAATACAATACGTGTCTTGCAACCCTTTCTGTCACTGGGTAAGAACACCGCAAGATTGAACCCAAAGCTAAGCACTTCTCCCATGGCAAGAAAGATCAATCTAGTAGGCCAAACCAAACCGATAATTCGAAGAGACTTGCAAAGATAACTCAATCATATAAAAGAATTCAGAGAAGATTCAATTATTACCCATAGATAAACTTGATCATAAACCCACAATTCATTGGATCTCGACAAACACACCGCAAAAAGAGATTACATCGAATATATCTCCACAAGAGAGGGGGAGAACATTGTATGGAGATCCAAAAAGAGAAAAGAAGCCATCTAGCTAATAACTATGGACCCGAAGGTCTGTGGTAAACTACTCACAACTCATTGGAAGGGCTATGGTGTTGATGTAGAAGCCCTCCATGGTGGAGTCCCCCTTTGGCAGAACGCCGGTGACGGCTCCAAGATGGGATCTCACGGATACAGAAGGTTACGATGGCGGAAATATTTCTTTGGTGGCTCCCTGGATGTTTTCGGGGTATGTAGGCTTATATAGGAGGAAGAAGTACGTCGGTGACTGCCCGAGGGGCCCACGAGACATGGGGGCGTGCCCTACCCTGTCGTTGCCGCCTCGGCTGCTTCTTGACTTGCACTCCAAGTCCTGTGGATCACGTTCGTTCCAAAAATCACGCTTCCGAAGGTTTCATTCCGTTTGGAATCCGTTTGATATTCCTTTTCTTTGAAATTCTGAAAATGGCCAAAAAAACAGCAATACAGGCTGGGCCTCCGATTAGTAGGTTAGTCCCAAAAATGATAATAATGTGTAAAATAAAGACGATAAACATCCAAAACAGGTAATATAATAGCATGGAACAATCAAAAATTATAGATACGTTGGAGACGTCTCAAGCATCCCCAAACTTAATTCCTGCTCGTCCTCGAGTAGGTAAATGATAAAAACAGAATTTTTGATGTGGAATGCTACCTAGCATAATTCTCAATGTAATTTTCTTTATTGTGGCATGAATGTTCAGATCCAAATGAGTCAAGATAAAAGCTTATAAAACATAAAAATAATAATGCTTCAAAGCATACTAACAAATAATCCTGTCCTATCAAAATAACATAGCCAAAGAAAGCTTATCCCTACAAAATCATATAGTTAGGCCATGCTTCATTTTCATTACACAAAATACTCCCATCATGCACAACCCCGATGACGAGCCGAGAAATTGGTTCATACTTTTTAACGCGCTTCAGCTTTTTCAACTCTTACGCAATACATGAGCGCAAGCCATGGACATAGCACTATGGTGGTCTATTGTGGTGGTTGTGAGGACAAAAAGTGGGAGAAGATAGTCTCACATCAACTAGGCGTATCAACGGGCTATGGAGATGCCCATCAATAGATATCAATGTGAGTGAGTAGGGATTGCCATGCAAGGGATGCACTAGAGCTATAAATATATGAAAGCTCAACAAAAGAAACTAAGTGGGTGTGCATCCAACTTGCTTGCTCACGAAGACCTAGGGCATTTTGAGGAAGCCCATCATTGGAATATACAAGCCAAGTTGTATAATGAAAAATTCCCACTAGTATATGAAAGTGACAACATATGAAACTCTCTATCATGAAGATCATGGTGCTATTTTTGAAGCACAAGTGTGGAAAAAAAGATAGTAGAAATTGTCCCTTCTCTCTTTTTCTCTCATTTTTTCTTTTTTTTCTTTTTCTTTTTTTCCTTCCTTTTTTTTCGTTTTCTTTCTTTTTCTTTCCTTTTTTGTGAGCTTCTTTGGCCTCTTTTATTTTTATAAAGTCCGAAGTCCCATCCCGACTTGGGGGATAGTCTTCATCATCCTTTCCTCACTGGGACAATGCTCTAGTAATGAAGATGATCACACTTCTATGGATTTACAACTCAAGAATTACAAATCAAAGCTAGAACAAAATATGACTCTATATGAATGCCTCCGGCGGTGTACTGGGATATGCAATGAATCAAGAGTGACATGTATGAAAATTATGAAGGTGGCCTTGCCACAAATACAATGTCAACTACATGATCATGCAAAGAGCAATATGACAAAGATGAAACATGTCATAATGAACTGAACGGTGGAAAGTTGCATGGCAATATATCTCAGAATGGCTATGGAAATGCCATATAGGTAGGTATGGTGGCTGTTTTGAGGAAGGTAAATAATGGGTTTATGCTACCGGCGAAAGTTGCACGGTAAAATAGAAGCTAGCAAAGTGGAAGGATGAGTGTGCGTATATCCATGGACTCACATTAGTCATAAAGAACTCATATACTTATTGCAAAAGTCTACTTAGCCCTCAAAGCAAAGTACTACTACGCATGCCCCAAGAGGGATAGATTGGTAGGAAAAATCCATCGCTCGTCCCCGACTGCCACTCATAAGGAAGACACTCAAAAGAGCACCTCATGTAACAAATTTGTCACACAACTTTTACCATACGTGCATGCTACGGGACTTGCCAACTTCAACAAAAGTATTTCTCAATTTCATAATTATCCACTAGCATGACCCTAACATTACTACCTTTATATCTCAAAACAATTATCAAGCATCAAATTGATCCTAGCATCCAATTCACTTTCTATGATAGTTTTTATTATTCCCAACTTGGATGCTCATCATTCTAGGACCAAATTCATAACCAAAGCAAATACCATGCTGTTCTAAGAGACTCTCAAAATAATATAAGTGAAGCAAGAGAGACTAGCAATTTCTTCAAAATTAATCCACCGCCATGCTCTAAAAGATATAAGTGAAGTACTAGAGCAAAAACTATCAAGCTCAAAAGATATAAGCAAAGCACAAAGCATATTCTAATAAATTCTAATCAAATAGGCTTCTCCCAAAAGGTGTGTACAGAAAGGATGATTGTGGTAAACTAACAAGCAAAGACTAATATAATACACGATGCTCGAAGCAAAACACATATCATGTGGCGAATAAAAATATAGCTCCAAGTAAAGTTACCAATGAACAAAGACGAAAGAGGGGATGCCTTCCCGGGGCATCCCCAAGCTTAGGCTTTTGGCTATCCTTGAATATCTTGGGGTGCCATGGGCATCCCCAATCTTAGGCTCTTTGCCACCCTTTATTCCATAGTCCATAAAAGCTTTACCCAAAACTTGAAAACTTCACAAGACAAAACTCAACAGGAAATCTTATAAGCTCCGTTAGTGAAAGAAAACAAAACCACCACATAAAGTACTGTAATGAACTAATTCTTTATTTATTTTGGTGTTAAACCTACTGTATTCCAAGTTCTCTATGGTTCATACCCTTACATACGCCATAGATGCATCGAAATAAGCAAACAACACATGAAAGGCAGAATCTGTCAAAAACAGAACAATCTGTAGCAATCTGTAACTAAAGAAAACTTATGGAACCTTAAAACTCCTACCAAAATAGGAAGTCCTAAACAATTTGTTTATTGATCAGAAGCAAAACGAATCAATTCAAAAGCTCGTTCCTGTGATTTATAGAATTTTTTCTCGTGAGCACAAAGTTTCTGTTTTTCAGCAGAATCAAATCAACTATCATCATAGGCTATCCTATAGGTTCTACTTGGCACAAACACTAATTAAAAGATAAAAACACATCTAAACATAAAGTAGAAGCAAAATTTATTACTAAACAGGAACAAAAACAAAGAACATAAAGAAAATTGGGTTGCCTCCCAACTAGCGCTATCGTTTAACGCCCCTAGCTAGGCATAAAAGCGAAGATAGATCTAAGTAGTGCCATCTTTGACACTTGGTTCATAGGTAGCTCGCATGATAGATTCATAAGGTAATTTGACTTTCTTTCTTGGAAAGTGCTCCATGCCTTTCTTTAATGGAAATTGGAATCTAATATTCCCTTCCTTCATATCAATAATCGCACCAATCGTTCTAAGGAAAGGTCTACCAAGAATAATAGGGCAAGAAAGATTGCAATCTATATCAAGAATGATAAAATCAACGGGCACCAAATTTCTATTTGCAACAATAAGGACATCATTGATCCTTCCTATTGGCTTTTTAATGGTGGAATCTGCAAGGTGCAAATTTAAAGAGCGGTCATCAAGATCATGGAAACCTAGAATATCACATAAAGTTTTTGGAATCGTGGAAACACTAGCACCCAAATCAAACAAAGCAAAACACTCATGATCTTTAATTTTAATCTTTATAGTAGGTTCCCACTCATCATTGAGTTTTCTAGGTATAGAAACATCCAAATTAAGTTTTTCATCAAAAGATTGCATCAAGGCATCAACAATATGTTTGGTAAAAGCTTTATTTTGACTATACGCATGTGGAGAATTAACAACGGATTGCAACAAGGAAATACAACTTTCTAAAGAACAATTATCATAATCAAATTCCTTGAAATCCGAGATAGTGGGTTCAATGCTATTTAAAGTCATGACCTCTCCAATCTCACTTTTACCAAATTTGGCATCAAGATCTAAAAACTCCGAATTTTTGGGACGCCTTTTAGGTAAAGTTGACTCATCTTCAGTCCCATAATTTTCAAGATTCATATTGCAAAACAAAGATCTAATAGGGGAAACATCAATAACTTTAAGATCTTCATCATTATTTTCATATAACTTTTCTGGTTTGGCAGCCATCTTATTAACTAAGGTGGCTTGCTTATCAGAAATTTTGGCTATAGCATTTTCAAGCCGGGTAATTTGAGCATTCACACCATAAAATTCCTTGTTCATATCATCAAGCTCCTTATTCATAAAACTCAAAAACCCTTTTTGTTCTTTAAGCTCTTTTCTGAAGAAATTATTATGCTCAAATTGCAAATTCATAAAGCTTCTAATATTCGATTCAATCTCATCCATCCTTCTAAGAAGGAGGTCGGTACTCTTAGGCAAAGCCATAAGGACAAATAGGCACACAAGCAAACAGAAAAAGGCAAGCAAAAGAGAGGAGGAGATTGGGAAAGAGAGGGCGAATAAAACGGCAAGGGTGAAGTGGGGGATAAGAAAACGAGAGGCAAATGGCAAATAATGTAAATGCGAGGGAGATGACTTTGTGATGGGTACTTGGTATGTCTTGACTTGAGCGAAGACCTCCCCGGCAACGGTGCCAGAAATCCTTCTTGCTACGTCTTGAGCTTGTGTTGGTTTTCCTTGAAGAGGAAAGGGTGATGCAGCAATAGTAGCGTAAGTATTTCCCTCAGTTTTTGAGAACCAAGGTATCAATCCAGTAGGAGGCTCCTCACAAGTCCCATGCACCTACACAAACAAACAAAGAACACGCAATCAACGCAATAAAGGGGTTGGCAATCCCTTCACTGCCACTTGCGAAAGTGAGATCTGATAGAGATAATATGATAAGATAAATATATTTTTGGTATTTTATAATATAGATGCAAAAAATAAAGATGCAAATAAAAGTAGATTGGAAGCAAATATGATAAGAGATAGACCCGGGGGCCATAGGTTTCACTAGAGGCTTCTCTCAAGATAGCATAAGTATTATGGTGGGTGTACAAATTACTGTCGAGCAATTGATAGAAAAGCGAATAATTATGAGATTATCTAGGCATGATCATGTATATAGGCATCACGTCCGCAACAAGTAGACCGACTCCTGCCTGCATCTACTACTATTACTCCACACATCAGCCGCTATCCAGCATGCATCTAGAGTATTAAGTTCATAAGAACAGAGTAACACATTAAGCAAGATGACATGATGTAGAGGGATAAACTCAAGCAATATGATATAAACCCCATCTTTTTATCCTCGATGGCAACAATACAATACATGTCTTGCAACCCTTTCTATCACTGGGTAAGAACACCGCAAGATTGAACCCAAAGCTAAGCACTTCTCCCATGGCAAGAAAGATCAATCTAGTAGGCCAGACCAAACCGATAATTCGAAGAGACTTGCAAAGATAAATCAACCATATAAAAGAATTCAGAGAAGATTCAATTATTATCCATAGATAAACTTGATCATAAACCCACAATTCATCGGATCTCGACAAACACACTGCAAAAAGAGATTACATGGAATAGATCTCCACAAGAGTGGGGGAGAACATTGTATTGAGATCCAAAAAGAGAGAAGAAGCCATCTAGCTAATAACCATGGACCCGAAGGTCTGTGGTAAACTACTGACAACTCATCGGAAGGGCTATGGTGTTGATGTAGAAGCCCTTCGTGGTGGAGTCCCCCTCCGGCAAAATGCTGGCGACGGCTCCAAGATGGGATCTCGCGGATATAGAAGGTTATGGTGGCGGAAATATTTCTTTGGTTGCTCCCTGGATGTTTTCGGGTTATGTAGGATTATATAGGAGGAATAAGTATGTAGGTGGCCGCCCGAGAGGCCCATGAGACAGGGGGCGTGCCCTATAGGGGGGGGCGCCCTACCCTCTCGTGGCCACCTTGGCTGCTTCTTGACTTGCACTCCAAGTCCTCTGGATCACGTTCGTTCCAAAAATCACGCTTCCGAAGGTTTCATTCTGTTTGGACTCCGTTTGATATTCCTTTCCTTCGAAATACTGAAATAGGCAAAAAACACAGCAATACGGGCTGGGCCTCCGGTTAGTAGGTTAGTCCCAAAAATGATAATAATGTGTAAAATAAAGCCCATAAACATCCAAAACAGGTAATATAATAGCATGGAACAATCAAAAATTATAGATACGTTGGAGACGTATCAGCGGCCAAGGGGGGGACTTGCCCCCCAAGTTTGGTGGGAGGCGCCCCCACCCCCTAGGGTTTCCAACCCTAGGCGCCTTGGGCCCTTGGGAGGGGCGCACCAGCCCACTAGGGGGCTGGTTCCCACCCTTGTTCAGTCCATTAAGTCCCTCGTGGCAGGTGGACCCCCGTACACCTTTCGATGGTCCCGGTACAATACCGATAACCCCCGAAACTATTCCGGTGACTGAAACTGGACTTCCCATATATAAATCCTCAAGAAGGACGGCAAGGGAGTTGCCGCTCCCGGTAAGCCAGTTGCCGGGAAGAAGCCAAAGCATGGACCCAAACCTGAGACTGAGTGCTTTTATTGCAAGGGAAACAGTCACTGGAAGCGAAATTGCCCCAAGTACTTAGCGGACAAGAAGGCCGGCAACACCAAAGGTACATGCCACATACATGTTATTGATGTGTACCTTACCAGTACTCGTAGTAGCTCCTAGGTATTTGATACCGGTGCGGTTGCTCATATTTGTAACTCAAAACAGGAGCCGCGGAATAAGCGGAGACTAGCGAAGGACGAGGTGACGATGCGCGTCGGGAATGGTTCCAAGGTCGATGTGATCACTGTCGGCAAGCTACCTCTACATTTACCTACGGGATTAGTTTTAAACCTCAATAATCGTTATTTAGTGCCAGCTTTGAGCATGAACATTTGTAACGCCCCGAGACCGATGCTGCAGAGGACTCCCAGCTACTCTGAGTTTCATCATGTGATTTGTTTTGTTGGTTGCATCATTTGCATTGCATCATGTCATCATGCATCCCTTTTTAAAACTCAGCTAAATAAATGGCATGGATCTTCGATCCATTTAAATCGAGGGAAATGCACATGGTGATATCTCTTTACAACATATAAAAGTCTCTCAATATTGTTAGGGAGCTATATTAAATATTCCACTATTTTGGAATCACCCATAAACACACTTGAAAAAATAAATCCCAATGCCTTTATTATCAATTCTTGGCCTCTAACTTTGCCATATATCCTTTCATTGTTTTTCAAGCTCCACCAAAAATCTCAACATTTTGGCCACTCCTAAACCTTGTCCTAGTTCAAACCATTTGAATCAATTTCAAATGAGTTTGAATTTAATTCATGCAATCATGTCCACACCATTTTTATTGGAACAAGCGCATTTTTGCGAGTCCAAGAAAATTGACCGCATGCCCAAATTCTTCCTCTAACCTTCTCTTCTCTCCTATCCTTTCTTCTAGTTCTTTGTTAATGAAAAGAGTGGAGAGGGAGAGAAGAAATCCAGCAGCCTTGCAGCCCAGCAGCCAGGCCGGCCTGCTTCCCTGCAGTTCATTTGGCCCAAGGCCCAACCGCGCCTTTAACCCTAGCCCCTCACCACACTCTCCCGATCCCCAGCTCTCTCCCTTCGTTCTCCTCCTGGCGCCGCCACTCACAGGGAGAGAGAGGAGCAGAGCCCTCACGCCGCCCCTCCCCTATGCTTCTCCCACTGCAAATCTCCGCCAGGCCGGCGACTCCTCCGACTGCCTTGCCGCCTTCCCCGCACCCCTTTCTCCTCCCCAACTTATCCTCGCCCACCTCCTCATCTACCCGGCGTCGCCGCCTCACCAGCTCCTCCGCCGGATGTCGCCTCTGTCAGAGCCGGCAGCAACAACAGCTGCACCCTCCCCGATGCCATCTCATGCTCGCCTCCGACCCGATTCGCTGCCGCCGCCATCCTTCGCGCCTCCATGCGGTTCCCCTCACCGCACCTCTCTGAGCAGGAGCTCCGCCTCCCCTACTCCGCGCCAACCAGTGCCGAGCGCCGCTCCTCCCGGCCTCCTCGCACCCATCCGGCCCTGCTGGCGTTGCTCAGCTCCGGCCCCGACCTCCGTCTCTCAACAGCAGTGTTGCCTACTGCTGTTTCTCCTGTGTTGGTGACCCCTCGGGCCGCCGTGTTGCCATTCGCTGGAGATTGCGCCGTCTTCTTGCCTCCTCCTCCGAGCTCCTGCTCCTGCCTTCGCTGCCCGACATCGCGACGTCCCCTCCATGTCCACCTCTGCTCGCGTCGCCCTCCCTGTGTGTCCCACACATAGTGATGTTTTCACGGTACCTCCCCGAATAGGAGCAATTTTGGATCGCCAAGTACCCTTCGGATACGCCAAGTTTGACTACATGGACCGCCAAGTTCCGCTCCGAATGTGTACGACTACACCCGGTGATGCGACAAGTACCCCGACAACATGTACATCTACACCGCCAAGACCGGCAAGCCCGACGACCCCGAACATCTACGAAACGTGTACCACTACTTCCACTACCGTCGCCACGTGAACAACTACTTCCCACGACGACCCGAGAACGTCTACTTCCACTACAAACTTGATTGTATCAAAAATGCACGCTTCAAAGGTATAACCCCGAGACGATGCCCGTGAACGAATGCATCTGTTGTATGAGATGCCCGTGTTTGCACCGTGTCCGAGTTGTCATTGCATGTTCCTCGTCGTTCGCCATGCCGTTGACCAGTGGGAACCCGATAACCGGGATCATCCCACCATCCTTGCATGAATCACTTCCGCACACTTCCTATTGCACCGGTATCTCAAGGAGCTACCGGAACCAATATGTTGCATGGCATCATTTTCGGATTCGCCACCGTGGCACCCTTTTCCTTCCGCCATGGCGACAAATGCCTCGTATATGCTCATGTCAACATTTTCATAAAATTGCTTAAAACTTGCATTGTCATTCGCATCATGATAACAACATTTAAAATGTTTATATTTGTTGTTTCCATTAATTTGCTAAATGCATATGGGGATTTACCAGATTCGTTGTTTGTTATATTTGGCCCCATTTAAATTGTTTAGATGGTATAGTTTTGTTATGCTTCACCTCTTGCCATGTTAACCAACATTTAATATTGTTGACTACCTAACCGGGAGTGAACTAAATAATTGATGTGGTGTTTTGCATTTTGAGCTCCACTTAACTTGTAGTGTTGTTTGTTGCACTTTGCCATGCCATGCCTCTTTAAACCGGACATGCATCATACTTGATTGTGCATCATGCCATGATTATGCTTGTGCATTTACGATGTTGTTTGTTTCTTTCCGGTGTTGCTTCTTAGTTCCGGTAATGTTGCGATTGTGAGGATTCGTTCGACTACTCCTGTTCGTCTTCTTCATGGACTCGTTCTTCTTCCTAGTGGGATTTCAGGCAATATGACCGCTACCCTCGATCTCACTACTATCATTGCTATGCTAGTTGCTTCGTTTTATTGCTATGCTGCGCTACCTATCACTTGTTCCTCAAGCCTCCGAAATTGCCATGTCAGCCTCTAACATTTTCACCCTTCCTAGCAAACCATTGCTTGGCTATGTTACCGCTTTGCTCAGCCCTCTTATAGCGTTACTAGTTGCAGGTGAAGTTGAAGATTGCCCCATGGTGGACAGGATTATGTTGGGATATCACAATATCTCTTATATAATTAATGCATCTATATACTTGGTAAAGGGTGGAAGACTCGGCCTTATGCCTGGTGTTTTGTTCCACTCTTGCCGCCCTAGTTTCCGTCATACCGGTGTTATGTTCCCAGATTTTGCGTTCCTTACGCGGTTGGGTGATTTATGGGACCCCCTTGACAGTTCGCTTTGAATAAAACTCCTCCAGCAAGGCCCAACCTTGGTTTTACCATTTGCCTCACCTATCCCTTTTTTCCCTTGGGTTTCCGGAGCCCGAGGGTCATCTTTATTTTATCCCCCCCGGGCAAGTTCTCCTCCGAGTGCTGGTCCAAACCGAGCGATGTCCGGCGCCCCCTGGGCAACCAGGGACTATGCCAACCCGTCGTCTTGCTCATCCGGTGTGCCCTGAGAACGAGATATGTGCAGCTCCTATCGGGATTTGTCGGCACATCGGGCGGCTTTGCTGGTCTTGTTTTACCATTGTCGAAATGTCTTGTAAACCGGGATTCCGAGTCTGATCGGGTCTTCCTGGGAGAAGGTATATCCTTCGTTGATCGCGAGAGCTTATCATGGGCTAAGTTGGGACACCCCTGCAGGGTATAAACTTTCGAAAGCCGTGCCCGCGGTTATGTGGCAGATGAGAATTTGTTAATGTCCGGTTGTAGATAACTTGACACCTGATTCGCATTAAAATGCATCAACCGCATGTGTAGCCGTGATGTTCTCTTCTCGACGGAGTCCGGGAAGTGAACTCGGTTTTTCGGTTATGTTTGACGTAAGTAGGAGTTTAGGATCACTTCTTGATCATTGCTAGCTTCACGACCATTCCCTTGCCTCTCTTCTTGCTCTTATTTGCGTATGTTAGCCACCATATATGCTTAGTCGCTGCTGCAACCTCACCACTTTACCCCTTCCTTTCCCTTTAAGCTTTGCTAGTCTTGATACCCATGGTAATGGGATTGCTGAGTCCTCGTGGCTCACAGATTACTACAACAATAGTTGCAGGTACAAGTTATGCGATGATCTTGATGCGAGCGCGATGTTGACTTGTTTTGGAGTTCTGCTTCTGCTTCTTCTTCGATCAGGGGATAGGTTCCAGGTTGGCAGCCTGGGCTAGCAGGGTGGATGTCATTTGAGTTTCTGTTTGTGTTTCATCCATAGTCGGATGTTGATCTTATGTAAGATGATGTTGTATTCGTGTGGCATTGTATGCCTTTTGTATGTATCCCCATCTATTATGTAATGTTGATGTAATGATATCCACCTTGCAAAAGCATTTCAATATGCGGTTCTATCCTTGGTGGGACCTTCGAGTCTCTTTAGGATAGTATCGCATATTGGGCATGACAACATTGTATCTGGATATCGTTTAGTGCGAGATGGCTACTCATTTAAATCCAAGAATAATGGTTGTTCTATTTATATGCGAGATATGTTTTATGTTCATGCCTTGCTGGTCAATGGTTTATTCTTAATGAATCTCGAATGTGATGGTACACATATTCATAGTGTGAATACCAAAAGATGTAAGATTGATAATGATAGTCCCACATACTTGTGGCACTGCCGCCTTGGTCACATTGGTGTCAAACGCATGAAGAAGATCCATGCAGATGGACTTTTGGAGTCTCTTGATTACGAATCATTTAACACGTGCGAACCATGCCTCATGGGCAAAATGACCAAGACTCTGTTCTGCGGAACAATGGAGCGAGCAACCAACTTATTGGAAATCATACATACTGATGTGTGCGGTCCAATGAGCGTTGAGGCTCGCGGTGGCTATCCTTATGTTCTCACCCTCACCGATGACTTAAGTAGCTATGGGTATGTCTACCTAATGAAACACAAGTCCGAGACCTTTGAAAAGTTCAAGGAATTTCAAAGTGAGGTAGAGAATCAACGTGACAGGAAAATAAAGTTTGTACGATCAGATCGTGGAGCAGAATATTTGAGTCACGAGTTTGGTACGCACTTAAGGAAATGTGGAATTGTTTCACAACTCACGCCGCCTGGAACACCACAGCGTAATGGTGTGTGATACGTCTCCAATGTATCTATAATTTTTGATTGCTCCATGCTACTTTATCTACTGTTTTGGACTATATTGGGCTTTATTTTCCACTTTTATATTACTTTTGGGACTAACCTATTAACCGGAGGCCCAGTCCAGAATTGCTGTTTTTTGCCTATTTCAGTATTTCGAAGAAACATAATATCAAACAAAGTCCAAACGGAATGAAACCTTCGGGAACGTGATTTTCTCACCGAACGTGATCCAGGAGACTTGGACCCTGCTCCAAGGAACAACCGAGGATGTCACAAGGGTGGGGGGCGCGCCCTCCCCCCTGGGCGCGCCCCCTGCCTCGTGGGCCCCCTGTTGCTCCACCGATGTACTCCTTCCTACTATATATACCTACGTACCCCCGTCAGATCAAATACGGAGCCAAAAACCTAATTCCACCGCCGCAACTTTCTGTATCCGCGAGATCCCATCTTGGGGCCTGTTCCGGAGCTCCGCCGGAGGGGGCATCTACCATGGAGGGCTTCTACATCAACACCATAGCCTCTCCGATGAAGTGTGAGTAGTTTACTTCAGACCTTCGGGTCCATAGCTAGTAGCTAGATGGCTTCTTCTCTCTTTTTGGATCTCAATACAATGTTCTCCCCCTCTCTTGTGGAGATCTATTCGATGTAATCTTCTTTTTGCGGTGTGTTTGTTGAGACCGATGAATTGTGGGTTTATGATCCAGCTTATCTATGAATAATATTTGAATCTTCTCTGAATTCTTTTATGTATGATTGAGTTATCTTTGCAAGTCTCTTCGAATTATCCGTTTGGTTTGGCCAACTAGATTGGTAGTTCTTGCAATGGGAGAAGTGTTTAGCTTTGGGTTCAATCTTGAGGTGTCCTTTCCCAGTGACAGCAAGCGCAGCAAGGCACATATTGTATTGTTGCCATCGAGGATAACAAGATGGGTTTTTTATCATATTGCATGAATTTATCCCTCTACATCATGTCATCTTGCTTAAGGCGTTACTGTGTTTTTAACTTAATACTCTAGATGCATGGTGGATAGCGGTCGATGAGTGAAGTAATAGTAGTAGATGCAGAATCGTTTCGATCTACTTGTCTCGGACGTGATGCCTATACACATGATCATACCTAGATATACTCATAATTATAATCATTCTGTCAATTGCTCAACAGTAATTTGTTCACCCACCGTAGAATACTTATGCTCTTAAGAGAAGCCACTAGTGAAAACTATGGCCCCCGGGTCTATTCTCATCATATCAATCTCCATTACTTTATTTACTTGCTTTGTTTTTTACTTTGCCTTTTACTTTTCACTTTGCATCTCTATATCAAAAATACCAAAAATATTATTTATCATCTCTATCAGATCTCACCCTCGTAAGTGACCGTGAAGGGATTGACAACCCGTAATCGCGTTGGTTGCGAGTAGCTACCGTTTTGTGTAGGTACGAGGGACTCGTGCGTGATCTCCTACTGGATTGATACCTTGGTTCTCAAAAACTGAGGAAAATACTTACGCTACTTTACTGCATCATCCTCTCCTCTTCGGGGAAATCCAACGCAGTGCTCAAGAGGTAGCAAGAAGAATTTCTGGCGCCGTTGCCGGGGAGTTTGCGCAAAAGTCAACCATACCAAGTACCCATCACAATCCCTATCTCTCGCATTACATTATTTGCCTCTCATTTTCCTCTCCCCCACTTCACCCTTGCCTTTTTATTCGCCCTCTCTTTCCCAATCTCCTCCTCTCTTTCCCTTTCGCCTTTTTCTCGTTTGCCTTTTTGTTTGCTTGTGTGTTGGATTACTTGTTGCCATGGCGCAAGATAATACCAAATTATGTGACTTCTCGAATACCAATAATAATGATTTCCTTAGTACTCCGATTGCTCCTCTTAATAATAATGAGTCTTGTGAAATCAATACCGCTTTGATGAATCTTGTTATGAAAGATCAATTCGCCGGCCTTCCTAGTGAAGATGCCGCTACTCATCTAAACAATTTTTTTGATTTGTGTGATATGCAAAAGAAGAAAGATATGGATAATAATATTTTCAAATTGAAGTTATTTCCGTTTTCACTTAGAGATCGTGCTAAAGTTTGGTTTTCGTCTTTGCCTAAAAATAGTATTGATTCTTGGAGCAAGTGCAAAGATGCTTTTATCTCTAAGTATTTTCCTCCCGCTAAGATCATCACTCTTAGGATATTATGAATTTTAAACAACTTGATCATGAGAAAGTTGCCCAATCTTGGGAAAGAATGAAATTGATGCTTCGCAATTGCCCTACTCATGGTTTAAATTTATGGATGATCAGACAAAAATTTTATGCCGGATTGAATTTTGCTTCTAGAAATCTTTTAGATTCGGCCGCGGGAGGCACGTTTATGGAAATTACATTAGGAGATGCTACAAAATTACTTGATAATATTATGGCTAATTATTCTCAATGGCACACCGAAAGATCTTCTAGTAAAAAAGTGCATGCTATAGAAGAAATCAATGTTTTGAGTGAAAAGATGGATGAACTTATGAAGATGTTTGCTACTAAAAATACTTCTCTTGATCCCAATGATATGCCTTTATCTACTTTGATTGAGAATAATAATGAATCTATGGATGTGAATTTTGTTGGTAGGAATAGTTTTGGAAATAACGCGTATAGAGGGAATTTTAATCCTAGGCCTTATCCTAGTAATCCTTCTAATAATTATGGAAATTACTACAACAACTCTTATGGAAATTTTAATAAGATGCCCTCTGAATTTGAGAGTAGCGTTAAAGAGTTTATGAATTCACAAAAGAATTTTAATGCTTTGCTTGAAGAGAAATTGCTTAAAGTTAATGATTTGGCTAGGAATGTTGATAGAATTTCTCTTGAAATTGATTCTTTGAAGCTTAGATCTATTCCTCCTAAGCATGATATCAATGAGTCCCTCAAAGCTATGAGAATTTCCATTGATGAGTGTAAAGAAAGAACCGCTAGGATGCGTGCTTCCAAAGATGCCTTTATTAAAGCATGTTCTTCCAATTCCTATGAAAATCAAGATGAAGATCTAAAAGTTATTGATGTGTCCCCTATTAAATCTTTGTTTTGCAATATGAATCTTGATGAAACTGAATATGATCTTCCTTTACCTAGAAGGCGTTCTAAGAATTCAGAGTTTCTAGATCTTGATGATGAAATTGATGAAAGTGGGATTGAAAGAAATAAAAACCTAGATGTTGCTGAACCCACTATTTTGGATCTCAAGGAATTTAATTATGAAAATTTCTCTTTGATTGGTTGTATTTCCTTGTTGCAATCCGTGCTAGATACTCATCATGCTTATAGTCAAAATAAGGCCTTTACCGAACACATTGTTGATGCCTTGATGCAATCTTATGAAAAAACTTGAGTTGAAAGTTTCTATTCCTAGAAAACTCTATGATGAGTGGGAACCTACTATCAAAATTAAAATTAAAGATTATGAGTTTCATGCTTTGTGTGATTTGGGTGCTAGTGTATCCACTATTCCCAAAACTTTGTGTGATTTGCTAGATTTCCGTGACTTTGAAGATTGCTCTCTAAACTTGCATCTTGCGGATTCCACTATTAAAAAGCTTATGGGAAGAATTAATGATGTTATTATTGTTGCAAATAGCAATTATGTGCCCATAGATTTCATTGTTCTTGATATAGATTGCAATCCTTCATGTCCTATTATTCTTGGTAGACCTTTCCTTAGAACGATTGGTGCGATTATTCATATGAAGGAAGGGAATATTAGATTCCAATTTCCCTTGAGAAAGGGTATGGAACACTTCCCTAGAAAGAAAATAAAATTATCATATGAATCTATCATGAGAGCCACTTATGGATTGCCTACGAAAGATGGCAAAACCTAGATCTATCCTTGCTTTTATGCCTAGCTAGGGGCGTTAAACGATAGCGCTTGTTGGGAGGCAACCCAATTTTATTTTTTGTTTTTTTGTTTTTGTTCCTGTTTAGTGTTAAATTTTGTTTCTACTTTATGTTTAGATGTGGTTTTATGTTTTAATTAGTGTTTGTGCCAAGTAGAACCTTTAGGATAAGCTATGATGATAGTTGATTTGATTCTGCTGAAAAACAGAAACTTTGCGCTCACGAGAAAAAAATCAATAAATCACAGAAACGTGATTTTGCATTGATTCTTTTTGCTGATGATCAATAAACAAATTTTCCAGTACGTCCTATTTTGGTAGAAATATTAGAGTTCCATAAGTTTGCGTTAGTTACAGATTGCTACAGACTGTTCTGTTTTTGACAGACTCTGTTTTTCATATGTTGTTTGCTTATTTCAATGCATCTATGGCTAGTAAATTAGTTTATAAACCATAAGGAAGTTGGAATACATTAGGTTTAACACTAATATAAATAAAGAATGAGTTCATTACAGTACCTTAAAGTAGTCTATTATTTTCTTTCACTAACGGAGCTCACGAGATTTCTATTGAGTTTTGTGTTGTGAAGTTTTCAAGTTTTGGGTGAATTCTTTTAATGGATTATGGAACAAAGAGTGGAAAGAGCCTAAGCTTGGGGATGCCCATGGCACCCCCAAGATAATCCAAGGACACCAAAAAGTCAAAGCTTGGGGATGCCCCGGAAGGCATCCCCTCTTTCGTCTACTTCCATCGGTAATTTACTTGGAGCTATATTTTTATTCACCACATGTTATGTGTTTTGCTTGGAGCGTCTTGTATTATTTGCGTCTTTGCTTGTTAGTTTACCACAATCATCCTTGCTGTACACACCTTTTGAGAGGGCCATACATGATTTGGTATTTGCTAGAATACTCTATGTGCTTCACTTATATCTTTTGAGCTTGATAGTTTTGCTCATAGTGCTTCACTTATATCTTTTGAGCGTAATAATTTTTGCTCTAGTACTTCACTTAGATCTTTTAGAGCACGGTGGTGGATTTGTTTTAAAGAAACTATTGATCTCTCATGCTTCACTTAGATTATTTTGAGAGTTGTTAATAGCATGGTAATTTGCTTAAAGATAATATACTTGGTATTCAAGATATGTGAAACTTTCTTTTGAGTGCGTTGAATACTAAGATAAGTTTGATGCTTGATAATTGTTTTGAGATATGGAGGTGATAATATCAAAGCAATGCTAGTTGGGGTTATTATGAATTTAAATAATGCTTGTGTTGAAGTTTGTGATTCCCGTATCATGCATGTATGGTGAACCGCTTTGTGATGAAGTCGGAGCACAATTTTATTTATTGATTGTCTTCCTTATGAGTGGCAGTCAGGGACGAGCGATGGTCTTTTCCTACCAATCTATCCCCCTAGGAGTATGCGTTTAGTGCTTTGGTTTTTGATGACTTCTAAATTTTTGCAACAAGTGCATGAGTTCTTTTGATTAATGTTGAGTCCATGGATTATACGCACTCTCACCCTTTCACCATTGCTAGCCTCTCTAATACCGCACATTTTTCGCCGATATCATACACCCACCATATACCTTCCTCAAAACAGCCACCATACCTACCTATCATGGCATTTCCATAGCCATTCCAAAATATATTGCCATGCAACTTTCCACCGTTCCGTTCATATGACACACATTACTTTTGTCATATTGCTTTTTGCATGAACATGTAGTTGACATTGTATTTGTGGCAAGGACACCTTCATAATTCTTTCATACATGTCGCTCTTGATTCAATGCATATCCCGGTACACTGTCGGAGGCATTCATATAGAGTCATATCTTGTTCTAAGTATCGATTTGTAATTGTTGAGTTGTAAGAAAAATAAAAGTGTGATGATCATCATTATTAGAGCATTGTCCCAGTGAGGAAAGGATGCTGGAGACTATGATTCACCCATAAGTCGGGATGAGACTCCGGACTTTATGAAAAATAAAAGAGGCCAAAGAAGCCCAAATAAAAAAAAGGCCAAAGAAGCCCACCAAAATAAAAAAAATAAAAAAATGAGAGAAAAAGAGAGAAGGGACAATGCTACTATCCCTTTACCACACTTGTGCTTCAAAGTAGCACCATGATCTTCATGATAGAGAGTCTCATATGTTGTCACTTTCATATACTAGTGGAAATTTTTCATTATAGAACTTGGCTTGTATATTCCAATGATGGGCTTCCTCAAAAGTGCCCTAGGTCTTCGTGAGCAAGCAAGTTGGATGCACACCCACTTAGTTTCTATTGTTGAGCTTTCATATACTTATAGCTCTAGTTCATTCGTTGCATGGCAATCCCTACTCACTCACATCGATATCTATTGATGGGAATCTCCATAGCCCATTGATACGCCTAGTTGATGTGAGACTATCTCCTCCTTTTTTGTCTTCTCCACAACCACCATTCTATTCCACCTATAGTGCTATGTCCATGGCTCACGCTCATGTATTGCGTGAAAGTTGAAAAAGTTTGAGATTACTAAAGTATGAAACAATTGCTTGGCTCGTCATCGGGGTTGTGCATGATTAAATACTTTGTGTGATGGAGATAGAGCTTAGCCAAACTATATGATTTTGTAGGGATAACTTTCTTTAACCATGCTATTTTGAGAAGACATGATTGCTTTGATTTGTATGCTTGAAGTATTATTACTTTTATGTCAATATGAACTTTTGTCTTGAATCTTTTGGATCTGAATATTCATACCACAATTAAGAAGATTTACATTGAAATTATGCCAAAGTATCACTCCGCATCAAAAATTCTTTTTTATCACTACTACATATGCCCGTGCGTTGCAACGACTGAACATATTGACAAAACCTGCTTCACCTGCCAGTACGCTTCACTTATATTAAAGTCTCGAAAATGTCGAATTAGGTTACCGTCTCGAAAATGTTGAATTAGGTTACCCTTACCTCTATAAGGTGCATATGCGGGTGTGTTGTCACAGATTGAATTATCCTTGTTTGGATTATGAAGTGTTCATGTGAGAAGCCACTCTAATGTCCTTCACTGGCACATACTTACGCTTCGCACTTCTATCGAATGAAAGAGTAGTGATACATACAATATAATTTTTACGGATGCATGGAATAGTCTTTTAGCAGAAGAAATATACAATGTGATTCTTAGGGCATCTCCAACACCAAACCGCAAAACAGATACTGCATTCATCCGCAGACTGGGAGACCAGTCCACGAACATTGGTGTGGGAGACGACCATCCAATACTTTCCGCATATGTCTATTCAAAATCTCTGATGGTAACTTCAAGCACAACCATCCATCTCAATCCAAAATCTCCGATCGTCTGTGATCCAAACCCAAACTCTCCTTCAGTTTTGGATATACAAGCAGTGTCTGGTCTGATGGTTGATCTCTGGGATCAGTGATAGTTCGGAACAAGCAAAGGGAGGCTGAAAAGCCATAGTGCTAACACACGTCCTGTAGTTTTGAAGCTAAAAAGACAGCAGCTAGCTGATACTAATGCTATGCTGCAATGCGGGATGAAGGCCAATGATTGTGATGAGTGGGGACCTTAGAGGGTCCTGGGCTGGCTATGTAGGAGACATCAAACCGTCTCCCGAGGTCCAAAGTTTCCCTTTCCAGGCACGATACATGCCCGCGTTGGACGGTAAACATGTTCGCACCATGCGGTCCGGACGGTTGCAAGCATTTTAAGGGTTGACGTTGGATACTCTTTGAGAGTTTATTATCAAAAAATTCAAATTCTAATGATTTTTATTACGTAGCTTTTTTAATGTAAGGTTTGTTTTATTTGCAAGTTTATATTTCATTTCCAATGTCTTTTTCACTGGCCCAAACACAAGAAATATTATAACTCCCATGTACGTTAAAAACCAAGTTGGGCTGAGCGGGCGACACATACACCCATCAGGCCATCACGTATCCTCCACCGCTTTGCCTCAAAAACAAAAACGGGTCCTCCACCGCTAGTCTATTATCCATTCGTCTCCACCAAGATGCATGCGCATCTGCATCTCGCTCCCTTCTCTCGCTCCATATGAGAACATTGATGCCATTGCTTCAACGCTGCAGCCAGCGGGATTAGTAGGACGCCGTCCGGGAAGGGGTAGTTGGAGCCGTCAGCAGGCGGCGGCGGCAGCACCGTGGCGTCCATGAAGACGCTGCGTAGCAGCCGCAACACGTGCCGCTCATTGTTGGACAGGAGCCGTCGCCGCACGCTGCGGCTGTCGCTCTCCGGCGCCAGCTTCAAGGTCCCGTGGCCATCCCCTATGTAGCGCAGCCGCCAGCATGGGCATCTCAATGAGGAACGCCGGCGGCGCCCGCGTTTCCTCATGGATGGCCAGGCTCAGCCGGCTGCGGGGGTGCCCGAAGAGCGTCACCGTCGGCGGGTGCTCCGCAAGGATGGCCCCGCTGCCGAGTGCGAGTACGGGTGCGCGAGCGCAAGGAGCATGGCTCCACCGCTACCCCGCGGCGAGTGCACGTGTTAGGAGGAGTCGGAGGACGAAGGCGGCGGCCGCCTCCACCACGACCACCCGCGCCGGCGTGCATGGCCTCGCCCAGCAGGTCCCCCTCCCCCCATCAACCCCACTCCGTACTCCTCCATCCCCGCCTCGCCTAGCCCCCCGGAAACCGCGACCAACAGACTGCGGCGGCGGGGGCGCACGGGCATGGCCATCTTGCAGCCGGTGCTAGTGGTGAGCATCGACACCACCTTGAACATCTTGAGGAGACCCATGCGGACGCTCCCGGTGTTGCCGTGCTTGGTCCGGCGCCCCAAGAGAGCATGCCGGCCGCCTTACCGGCCTCCGCCACAACGCCTCGCCCATTCCCCATTCCTGGTGTCGGGGAGGTGGACGCAAACGCACGTCCGCCGCGACGGCTCGCCCCATTCCTGGGCTCGGGCGGCGCGGATGGCTGCGGGGACGCATCATCCCGTTCTTCGCTCCTACGGTGTGGACGCCGGCGGCAAGCGGCGGTGCGTGCATGGCGGTGGACAACGCAAATGGATAAGGCGCGGTGGTGAACCAGTCCAATTAAGGATTCTAGGGGTGTTCTCATAAAAACAAAGCGTTTTCTCAGATAAAATAGGAATGTGGCTTAATTTCTCAGGAATAGAGGGACTTTTATGCAAAATCGTGCACGATGACATACGGGCAGAAACCCAATTCTCTTTATTATTAGGTAAAGATTTACCTACTCGAGAACGAGCAGGAATTAAGCTTGGGGATGCCTGATACGTCTCCAACGTATCTATAATTTTTTATTGCTCCATGCTACTTTATCTACTGTTTTGGACTATATTGGGCTTTATTTTCCACTTTTATATTACTTTTGGGACTAACCTATTAACCGGAGGCCCAACCCAGAATTGCTGTTTTTTGCCTATTTCAGTATTTTGAAGAAACAAAATATCAAACGGAGTCCAAACGGAATGAATCCTTCAGGAACGTGATTTTCTCACCCAACGTGATCCAGGAGACTTGGACCCTATTCCAAGGAACAACCGAGGAGGTCACGAGGGTGGGGGGCGCGCCCCCTGCCTCGTGGCCCCCATGTTGCTCCACCGACGTACTCCTTCCTCCTATATATACCTACATACCCCCGTCAGATCAAATACGGAGCCAAAAACCTAATTCCACCGCCGCAACTTTCTGTATTCGCGAGATCCCATCTTGGGGCCTGTTCCGGAGCTCCGCCGGAGGGGGCATCTACCACGGAGGGCTTCTACATCAACACCATAGCCTCTCCGATGAAGTGTGAGTAGTTTACTTCAGACCTTCGGGTCCATAGCTAGTAGCTAGATGGCTTCTTCTCTCTTTTTGGATCTCAATACAATGTTCTCCCCCTCTCTTGTGGAGATCTATTCGATGTAATCTTCTTTTTGCGGTGTGTTTGTTGAGACCGATGAATTGTGGGTTTATGATCCAGCTTATCTATGAATAATATTTGAATCTTCTCTGAATTCTTTTATGTATGATTGAGTTATCTTTGCAAGTCTCTTCGAATTATCCGTTTGGTTTGGCCAACTAGATTGGTAGTTCTTGCAATGGGAGAAGTGTTTAGCTTTGGGTTCAATCTTGCGGTGTCCTTTCCCAGTGACAGCAGGGGCAGCAAGGCACGTATTGTATTGTTGCCATCGAGGATAACAAGATGGGATTTTTATCATATTGCATGAATTTATCCCTCTACATCATGTCATCTTGCTTAAGGCATTACTCTGTTTTTAACTTAATACTCTAGATGCATGCTGGATAGCGGTCGATGAGTGGAGTAATAGTAGTAGATGCAGAATCGTTTCGATCTACTTGTATCGGACGTGATGCCTATACACATGATCATACCTAGATATACTCATAATTATGCTCAATTCTGTCAATTGCTCAACAGTAATTTGTTCACCCACCGTAGAATACTTATGCTCTTGAGAGAAGCCATTAGTGAAACCTATGGCCCCCGGGTCTATTCTCATCATATCAATCTCCATTACTTTATTTACTTGCTTTGTTTTTACTTTGCCTTTTACTTTTCACTTTGCATCTCTATATCAAAAATACCAAAAATATTATTTATCATCTTTATCAGATCTCACCCTCTTAAGTGACCGTGAAGGGATTGACAACCCGTAATCGCGTTGATTGCGAGTAGCTATCGTTTTGTGTAGGTACGAGGGACTCGTGCGTGATCTCCTACTGGATTGATACCTTGGTTCTCAAAAACTGAGGGAAATACTTACGCTACTTTACTGCATCATCCTCTCCTCTTCGGGGAAATCCAACACAATGCTCAAGAGGTAGCAGTGTGTCCGAACGTCATAATCGCACTCTATTGGATATGGTGCGATATATGATGTCCCTTACCGATTTACCGCTATCACTTTAGGGTTATGCTTTAGACGCAGTCGCACTCACTTTGGGGTTATTCTCGTTGTCAGGGACAACATCACCTCTGGGGGAGCCCTGGCCCTAGGCCAAACTCTCCGGCTGGGCGGCTTCGTCATGACCGCCCGATCGGCTTCCGCGCCGACGATGACTTCTCGAGTCATCAAAAACAGCCTCCACGTTGATTCGGAATCCACCGAACAGATGGACCAAATGGAGCTCTCTTCCCTCAATGAGCTCTTGGATCGCATCGCCGCCCTGGGCGTCGCTACGGACTATGACCGGATCGGGCTTAAACCCGACCAAAGGGAGATTTACTCTCCGCCGGTCACCCATGAGATAGCGGTAGTGGAAGAGCATCATTCGAATTCTCCCTCCGTTTTGAGGACGAACTATGTCTGGATTTCTGAGCTCCCTGAGCCGGACACCCGCTCGCGGGAGGACATGGCCCAAACCCCGAATTTAGAGTCGGGCGGCGGGCCGAAGAAATTGGGCAACATCTCGGAGCCCACGCTGTTAAGCTCGGAAGCTTCTTGGCCCCTGGGTTTTGGATTGGGTCAGGATTCGAATTCAAAACCACCCACCCACCCAGATTTATTCAATCTTTAGCATATCAGACAAGTGCCACAAGAGACATTACATCATTACTGGGCCAGAGTCCTCCTTGTGTTAAATAGGGTTAAGGACTGTCGCGAGGAAGACGCAATCTCCCTCTTTTGCAACAATTGCATGGACAAAGGGATCCTCAATGCTATAAGTCGCCGTGACATAGTACACTTTGCTGACTTAGCGGCCATAGTGCAGAAATACTGCGCAATGGAAAGCATTGGAAAACCCAAACAAACTTCTGGGAAAATCCGGCTCTTGCTAAACCCCTCGTCCGGACTAAAAGGGAAAACTCTCGTAAGTTGCCTGATTTAATTACAAAAAGACCAAAGCCTGATACCAGGCGTGGAACCGTATTGGAGGAATGGCTCAATGGGCCTTGCAAACTTCACAACACACCGGACGCCACACCAACTCATAGCCTTAGAGCATGTTGGATACTCTGGCAGGTAGCAAAGAGTGGCGAGGATCTCCTCATAAACCACACAGCAGAACAACATCCCACCGGAAATAACAATACGATATTGACAGTCTTCGAGAATTTTGCCTCAAACAATAGGCGCAAGCAAGCTCAACGCAGTCTCGCCGAAGTTTGCCACATGGCAACAATAAATCCATGGAACGACACGGCCATAACCTATAACGCCAGTGACGAACCTCAATTCCGAACAGTCCGGGCACTAGCCGCTTTGGTCCTTAGTCCAATCATGGATGGCTTCCGGCTCGCTAAAGTGCTCATGGACAACGGAAGTGCACTAAACCTCGTCTATGAGGAAACCCTCAGCAAGATGGAAATTGACAAGAGCCGCATTGAGCGAAGAAGCACAACCTTCAGGGGAATCATCCCCAGTCAGGAGGCGCGATGCGCAGGAAAAATCACACTGGATGTGGTATTCGGCACGCTGGAGAATTACAGGTCCGAAGAAATCACATTCCAAGTGGCCCCGTTCAGCAGCGGATACCACGCCCTCTGTCACGCCCAATATGCGATACTATCCTAAAGAGACTCGAAGGGCCCACCAAGGATAGAACCGCATATTGAAACGCTTTTGCAAGGTGGATATCATTACATCAACATTACATAATAGATGGGTAAAACATACAAGAGGCATACAATGCCACACGAATACAACATCATATCATACATGAGAACAACATCCGACTACGGATGAAACACAAACAGAAGCTCAAACGACATCCACCCTGCTAGCCCAGGCTGCCGACCTGGAACCTATCCCCTGATCGAAGAAGCATAAGAAGATCTCAATGCAAACAAGCATCGCTCTCGCATCATGATCATCGCATAAACCTGTACCTGCAACTGTTGTTGTAGTAATCTGTGAGCCACGAGGACTCAGCAATCCCATTACCATGGGTATCAATACTAGCAAAGCTTAAAGGGAAAGGAAGGGGTAAAGTGGTGAGGTTGCAGCAGCGACTAAGCATGATGAGGTGGCTAACATACGCAAATGAGAGCGAGAAGAGAGCAAATGGAGCGGTCGTGAAGCTAGCAATGATCAAGAAGTGATCCTGAACTCCTACTTACGTCAAACATAACCCAGAAACCGTGTTCACTTCCCGGACTCCGCCGAAAAGAGACCATCATGGCTACACATGCGGTTGATGTGTTTTAATTCGGATCTGGTGTCAAGTTATCTACAACCGGACATTAACAAATTCCCATCTGCCTATAACCGCAGGCACGGCTTTCGAAAGATTATACCCTGCTGGGGTGTCCCAACTTAGCCCATGACAAGCACTCGCGATCAACGAAGGAATAGACCTTCTCCCAGGAAGACCCGATCAGACTCGGAATCCCGGTTTACAAGACATTTCGACAATGGTAAAACAAGACCAGCAAAGCCGCCCGATGCGCCGACAATCCCGATAGGAGCTGCACATATCTCGTTCTCAGGGCAACACCGGATAAGTCAAGCTACGAGTAAAACCAGCCCTCGAGTTGCCCCGAGGTGGCCCCGCAGGCAGCTCAGTTCGGACCAACACTTAGACAAGCACTGGCCCGGGGGGGGGGGCTAAAATAAAGATGACCCTTGGGTTGGCCGACCCAAGGGAAAGGGTAGGTGGTTGTGAGGCAAATGGTAAAACCAAGGTTGGGCCTTGCTGGAGGAGTTTTATTCAAAGCGAACTGTCAAGGGGGTCCCATAAATCACCCGACCGCGTAAGGAACGCAAAATCCGGGAACATAACACCGGTATGACGGAAACTAGGGCGGCAAGAGTGGAACAAAACACTAGGCAAAAGGCCAAGTCTTCCACCCTTTACCAAATATATAGATGCATTAATAATATAAGAGATATTGTGATATCCCAACCAAAATCCTATCCACCATGGAGCAATCTTCAACTTCACCTGCAACTAGCAATGCTATAAGAGGGGCTGAGCAAAATCGGTAACATAGCCAAACAATGGTTTGCATAGGAAAGGTGTCAAAGGTTAGAGGTTCATGGCAATTTGGGATGGCTTGAAGAGCAACAGATAGGTAACGCAGCATAACGATAGAACGAAGCAACTAGCATAGCAATGATAGTAGTGAGATCCAGGGTAGCGGTCATCTTGCCTGAAATTCCGCAAGGAAGAAGAACGAGTCCATGAAGAAGACGAACGGGAGCAGTCGAACGAATCCTCACGAACGCAACGTTACCGGATCTAAGAAGCAACACCAAAAAGAAACAAACAACATGGTAAATGCACGAGCATAAACATGGCATGATGCACAAACAAGTATGATGCATGTCCGGTTTAAAGAGGCATGGCATGGCAAGTGCAACAAACAATACTACAAGTTAAGTGGAGCTCAATATGCAACGAGTTGCATATTGACGAAACACCACATCGAGTTATTTAGTTGATCTCATTTAAGCTATCAAACAATATTAAATGTTGTTAAACATGGCAAGAGGTAAAGCATAATGAAACTACCTATGTAGGCAAATTTAAATGAGGCCGGAAACAACAAACAACAATTCCGGAAAATCCCCATATGCAAATTATGGATTTGGTATTGTTCTGCCCTAAACACAATTTTAATGTTGTTAAACAGCAACATAAAGTGCACCATGTTAATCTAGGCATTTTTCCACCCCATTTACATATAAAGAAAATTTAATTCCGAGCTACGGTTATTTAGTTATGAAATAAATCATTTTAACATGGCATTATGCAAAATAAACACAAACAGCCTGTTAAACATTTTTAACATAGATGAAAGTAGCATATTATTATTCTACACAAATTTCTGAGCATTTTACATATATAAATTATTTACATATGATGCACGGTTAATGAGTTATTATATGCATGAACGTGGAGGGGTTTTCTGAAAAACTGGCAATCTCTAGATAATTAGGAAAATCGCAGCACGGAAAAAAAACAAGACACGGGCCGAATCTGTCTGGCCCAAAGTGCACAGGAGAGGGGGAGGGGTCTGCTCACCCTGGGCCAAGGCCCGGTTCGGAGGGGAGGCTGCAGGAGGGCGCGCTGGGCCTGGAGGGAGTTGGGCCGCGGCCGGGCCCACATGGCCGACGCAGGCAACGGCGCAAGGAGCGACCGGTTCGAGCTCCTCCTCGGAACAGGACGACGACGGCGGCCTGGCGCGGCTGACCAAGGGCGCGAGACGAGGATGGAGGAGGCCATGGGGCGGCGGTTCCGGCCGGATCCGAGCGGATCTAGCCCCGGGGTTCCGTTTCCGGCGATGAATGGAGCTGGCGACGACCTGCAATGGCGGGGGCGCGGATGCATCAGCGAGGGAGAGAGATCGGAAGGAAGGAGAAGAAGGGAGCAGGGGCGACGCGGCTCTCCCGTGGTCGGCGGCGGGGTCGGCGAGACGGCAGCGCGCCCCGGTGGCCTGCCGGCCAGCTTGGCGGCGAGGGAGATCGGGCCCTGCCCGATCCGACGAGGGAGGTGCGAGGCGGCGGGGAGCGAGCGCTCGGGCGCGGCTGGGAGGCGCGGTCGGGCCTGGCAGCGGCGGGAGCGGGAGCCGGGCCAAGATCGGTCCGCTCCGGGCCTCCGCTGGGCTTCGGGCGGGCCTGGCGCGGAGGAAGGAGGCCGGGCGACGTGGAGAGGACAGGTGGTAGCGGGGCATTGGCTGCAGGGGCGCTAGGGGCTGATGTGGCGCGCTCCGGTTGGCCCGGGGCACGGTGGCGGCGGAGCCAAGTGGCGGGAGGAGGCTGGGGGGCGCGGAAATGGAGGTGGGAGGCGGCTAGGAGTAGGTGGAAGGCTAGGGATGCCCAAAATGGCAAGGGGAGGGGGTTTAAATAGCAGTTTTTGGCTAGGGTTTGGTCTAGGGGGGGGGTTCGAACCCTCTGATCTTGATCCGGCGGTTCCGGACGCGAGGGGGGTTAGGCAGGCCTAGGTGGGCTGTGACGAGAGGGTTGGGCTGAGAGGAGAGGGGAGAAATGCAGCCCGGCAATGGTTTCGGAGACCGAAACGTCCGACGAATATACCGATTACGGTACCACTATGTTTAACGGTTGGGCAGTCAAACGGACTCCGAATGCGACGAAACTTGGCAGGCGGCCTGTCTACACAATAATAAGACCGCACGACAAGTTGCATCCCATTCCGAGAACATTTTTATGCCACTTATAAATAATATTTCGGAGGTGCCGCGGGCGCGTGCGAGTGTGTCTGGACTCCGAATGGACAACGGAGAGGACCGCGGAAACCCGAACGGATGCAAGTTTTATAAAAACGATGCCGATGCAATGCGCATGATGCTATGAGATGAGATGCATAACAAGAACAAAATGCAAAACAACAGACAAAACCCAACCACGGAGGAAATATCATATTGCATGTCCGGAAAAGGCAAGAGTTGGAGTTACAAATATGGAAAGTTGTATCCGGGGCGATACAACACTCCACCACTACGAGAGGATCTCGTCCCGAGATCTAGGATGGCACCGGAGGGAAAACGAAGAGGAAGATAAGAGGTAAACTAAGTTGCTTCTTCGACAAATGAGTGAAACCACGAACCTTGAGAGGTTGAGCAATTTAAAAGAAAGAATACAACAGAGATGAACGAGATTGCAGACAATCTGTTAGAAAAAAGGAACAAGGAACATTACGAGAACTTGAAGCTTGCAAAGACATGAATCAAGAGTTTAATGGACAAGATAGAATTCGAATCCACTCCGATTAAAACGAGATGAGAGAGGAAGAATTCGGGCAGCACTCCGGTTGAACATGGAAGGAATATGATTTGAACTTGGCAAAATGGAAGCACTTGGATGAGACTCCGGTTAAAAGAGGAATGATAGACACAACACTCCGGTTAAATGGATAAGCATGGGAAGAACACGATCCTCAAGTCGAGATGATGAGTGAAGAGTGCAACATCGCATTGCCTTCGGGACGAAAGAATAGAAGTTAGATTGTTGGGATAAAGGGACGGAGAAGAAAATGAAATCTTCTACCAGAAATGAACTTGCAAAGCATCCTTGCAAAGAAGAATAGAACAGAGTTGTTGGAAAATCAACAACGAAAAGCACAAGCTTATTATGGGCTTATGGCAAACATCTCAAAATGATGAGGTGACAACCGGCCACTAACTGAAACAATTGCTTGCTTGAGATCAACGAAGAGATGAAAACTGCTTTCGCCGAGAGGATAGGAGAAAACTTCGATCATTGATAAGCACCACAAATAGCAACATTCCTTAGGGGAAGGCTTTAGATGAAAACTAACCCAAGATAACTCCAACAAAGAGATTGATTGGTCGAAAAGATATCTTGAACGAAGAGAAAATGATGGATTTAATTAACTCATTCCTGACAACTTGTGAATCATGAAGCACGAGGAGAAATTGTCAAGGATGACATAACACCATCTCCAAAGATAAAGTAGAAAGGCTTGCACTTCGAAATGCAAAAGAAGAACAGTTGAACTCCTCAAAACAAAACATGTGTTGAGCACCATGTTTATTTTAGAGTATAGCTTGACGGATCATAACTTCAAGAGAAATCTTGAAGAACAATTGAAGAATGAAAAGAATCCTTGACGAACCATCATGTAGAGCCTCCATGGAGAACTCCGGTAATAAAAGGATGATAGAAAGGAAGAGAAGTTGAAAGAACAAGGTGAAGCCTTGCAATGATTTAGATGGAGCTTCGCGATGATATAACCGAGAGAACTTGGAACTCCGGAAAGAAAAGATGAACAACAAGAAGCCAAGAATTTATTCCTCCTGAACAAACTCCGAAGGAAAGGATTAATCACTTGGATGAAACAAGAATAAGAATTATGTCATGCCTATCCTTCACCGATTTAAAATGATGACAAGCAACGGATTTGGCATACTTCTTATTCTCGTAGAAAGGATTAAGAGAGATATAGCGTAAACTTGTGAAGGTATTCAAGGAACCACCGGTAGGATTTGGAAACAAGGAATATTTGATATGATAACGGAGGAAGAGAAATCTTGAACAAACCGCCGTAAGAATTGAAAACGAACGAAGTAAAGATAAAGAAACACCGGGAAGAATTGGAAAACGAATGAATATACTTGAGGGGATTTAGATACAAGTGAACGAAGAGATCATGAACTGATTAGAGGATATTTGAACGATGCATCGGAAGAATTCCAGAACGAGAGTTGAAAGCTTGAATGAATAATTATGAGGTGATGGGCTCCGGAGAATCAAACTGAAAAGGCTCCTGAGTTGCTCCGGATGGATGAAAAGAATTCTCACAATCGAAAACAATTATGAGAGGATGACATAAGCTAGAACTATGAATCTTCAAGAGAACGGACCAAGATTTAAGAGGAAAAACTCTTCTTCGGTCTTCAAAATTCAAGAATGACGATGCGAAACACCACCATGAATTGTTGAGACACTCCGGAAGGATGAAAAAAACAAAGAGGTTGAGCCAACAATGAAATAATTTTGAAATCGATCTTGGAGATGGCATGTGACTGATGAACTTCATTCTTACGTCAAACTCTGAAAAGACATTGGAATAGCTCCGGATAATTAGAAGAGTCAGGTAAGATCCCGGGAAAAGACCTGTGGGTTAGGGCCCACTAAAAGATACACCGTTGAACAATTGATTGAAAGGGGGGATTGCACCGGTTGAATTAAATGGCTTGAATGAGATAACAACCTCAAAATAACTTGAACAGATAGAGAATGGAAGCACGAATCTTCCGAGATATCTTCAGCACTCCGGATATGAACAGGGAGAGGTGAATAAATAATAGAGCCTTGGATAAGAAATTCACATGGGAAGATATGTGAAACAACAGAAGAGATATGATAACACCGAGACTTGAAATTAATCCACCGGAGAAGAAAAGAGACAAAGAATAATGAACTTGAAGCTCCGTTAGAATCTTTGTGAGAATCACTGGATAAGAACATTGACGGAAAAGAATGGAGAAACTTCACATCCATAAGATGGATACCTGATTAAGATATCTGAGTCCTTGAAGAAAAGGGTGGGAGGGCGGGAAAACAAAGACAACTTGGGGACGGATGAAACAAACACCGTTGAGAAAACTTAGAAATGATCTTGGGGATGTTGAAAATGATCGGATCCACTTGAAGAGAAACACGCCGGTTGGAAAAGAACTAACATGACAACCTCAATGATCAAAAGGATTTGTACTCCCATAGAAATATGAGAACACCGCTTGAAAAAGTATGGACTCAACACTTGACATGAAGCAACTCGAATACCACAACTCAAAACAAAACAAAGGATTGGCTTGCAGAAATAAGCCAGAAACAAACATATGATAGATCCCATATCGTATCATGTGTCTGTTGGAAAGATAAAACTAGAGCTACTTGAATTCCCACCTATAAAACTCCCAAAACTTTCTGGTTATGCAATCTGGTGTTGGGGATACAGGGGAAGCAATATATCTCACCCAAACTAACAATACCTACATCCAAGCTGTATCCATCCGTCAACACATAACCAAGAAAACTCCGGAAATCGTGTACCTCAACCTTCGAAAAGCATCCGTTATACGAGCTATGGCAATACTCCCTAACTCCCCAGTACTGGGTGACGTCGAGGTTATCTCACCAACAACTGCATAAAAGAGATTTTCGATGTCGGCAAAGCTCAGGTATTCCAGAACTGCAAAGATAAAATTGTGACGACAACACCTCGGAGCTCAACTCCCCGGGTCAAAGCCACATAATAGACAGGAGGCACCAAGAACAATGTTCTCGTCACAAAACCATCGGAACGATTCCAAGATACCCGCGTGATCCTAAAAAAAATTTAGTGAAATTTGAGGAGAGGAAAGACAAAACATCTACGTCAGGAGACCTCACCAGAGCGACGAAGGGACTGAGGAGTAAAAAGAATCCTACTCTCCGATATATATAATCCTAAGACTCAAAATAGTTTTTTTTCTAGACTCAACAACGGCCAACAATCAAGGGGGCTCCTATGGTCGGTCGAGGCTCTGATACCAACTTGTCATGCCCAATATGCGATACTATCCTAAAGAGACTCGAAGGTCCCACCAAGGATAGAACCGCATATTGAAACGCTTTTGCAAGGTGGATATCATTACATCAACATTACATAATAGATGGGTAAAACATACAAGAGGCATACAATGCCACACGAATACAACATCATATCATACATGAGAACAACATCCGACTATGGATGAAACACAAACAGAAGCTCAAATGACATCCACCCCGCTAGCCCAGGCTGCCGACCTGGAACCTATCCCCTGATCGAAGAAGCAGAAGAAGATCTCAATGAAAACAAGCATCGCTCTCGCATCATGATCGTTGCATAAACCTGTACCTGCAACTGTTGTTGTAGTAATCTGTGAGCCATGAGGACTCAGCAATCCCATTACCATGGGTATCAAGACTAGCAAAGCTTAAAGGGAAAGGAAGGGGTAAAGTGGTGAGGTTGCAGCAGCGACTAAGCATGATGAGGTGGCTAACATACGCAAATGAGAGCGAGAAGAGAGCAAATGGAATGGTCGTGAAGCTAGCAATGATCAAGAAGTGATCCTGAACTCCTACTTACGTCAATCATAACCCGAAAACCGTGTTCACTTCCCGGACTCCACCGAAAAGAGACCATCACGGCTACACACGCGGTTGATGTATTTTAATTCGGATCTGGTTCAATTTATCAACAACCGGACATTAACAAATTCCCATCTGCCTATAACCGCAGGCACGGCTTTCGAAAGATTATACCCTGCAGGGGTGTCCCAACTTAGTCCATGACAAGCTCTCGCGATCAATGAAGGAATAGACCTTCTCCCAAGAAGACCCGATTAGACTCGGAATCCCGGTTTACAAGACATTTCGACAATGGTAAAACAAGACCAGCAAAGCCGCCCGATGCGCCGACAATCCTGATAGGAGCTGCACATATCTCGTTCTCAGGGCAACACCGGATAAGTCAAGCTACGAGTAAAACCAGCCCTCGAGTTGCCCCGAGGTGGCCCCGCAGGCAGCTCAGTTCGGACCAACACTTAGACAAGCACTGGCCCGGGGGGGGGGGCTAAAATAAAGATGACCCTTGGGTTGGCCGACCCAAGGGAAAGGGTAGGTGGTGGTGAGGCAAATGGTAAAACGAAGGTTGGGCCTTGCTGGAGGAGTTTTATTCAAAGCGAACTGTCAATGGGGTCCCATAAATCACCCAACCGCGTAAGGAACGCAAAATCCGGGAACATAACACCGGTATGACGGAAACTAGGGCGGCAAGAGTGGAACAAAACACTAGGCAAAAGGCCGAGTCTTCCACCCTTTACCAAATATATAGATGCATTAATAATATAAGAGATATTGTGATATCCCAACCAAAATCCTGTCCACAATGGAGCAATCTTCAACTTCACCTGCAACTAGCAACGCTATAAGAGGGGCTGAGCAAAAGCGGTAACATAGCCAAACAATGGTTTGCATAGGAAAGGTGTCAAAGGTTAGAGGTTCATGGCAATTTGGGATGGCTTGAAGAGCAACAGATAGGTAACGCAACATAGCGATAGAACGAAGCAACTAGCATAGCAATGATAGTAGTGAGATCCAGGGTAGCGGTCATCTTGCCTGAAATTCTGCAAGGAAGAAGAACGAGTCCATGAAGAAGACGAACGGGAGCAGTCGAACGAATCCTCACGAATGCAACGTTACCGGATCTAAGAAGCAACACCAAAAAGAAACAAACAACATGGTAAATGCACGAGCATAAACATGGCATGATGCACAAACAAGTATGATGCATGTCCGGTTTAAAGAGGCATGGCATGGCAAGTGCAACAAACAATACTACAAGTTAAGTGGAGCTCAATATGCAACGAGTTGCATATTGAGGAAACACCACATTGAGTTATTTAGTCGATCTCGTTTAAGCTACCAAACAATATTAAATGTTGTTAAACATGGCAAGAGGTAAAGCATAATGAAACTACCTATCTAGGCAAATTTAAATGAGGCCGGAAACAACAAACAACAATTCTGGAAAATCCCCATATGCAAATTATGGATTTGGTACTGTTCTGCCCTAAACACAATTTTAATGTTGTTAAACAGCAACATAAAGTGCACCATGTTAATCTAGGCATTTTTCCACCCCATTTACATATAAAGAACATTTAATTCCGAGCTACGGTTATTTAGTTACGAAATAAATCATTTTAACATGGCATTATGCAAAATAAACACAAACAACATGCTAAACATTTTTAACATAGATGAAAGTGGCATATTATTTATCTACACAAATTTCTGAGCATTTTACATATATAAATTATTTACATATGATGCACGGTTAATGAGTTATTATATGCATGAACATGGAGGGGTTTTCTGAAAAACTGGCAATCTCTGGATAATTAGGAAAATCACAGCACGGAAAAAAAACAAGACACAGGCCGAATCTATCTGGCCCAAAGTGCACAGGAGAGGGGGAGGGGTCTGCTCACCCTGGGCCAAGGCCCGGTTCGGAGGGGAGGCTGCAGGAGGGCGCGCTGGGCCTGGAGGGAGTTGGGCCGCGGCCGGGCCCACGTGGCCGACGCAGGCAACGGCGCAAGGAGCGACCGGTTTGAGCTCCTCCTCGGAACAGGACGACGGCGGCGGCCTGGCACGGCTCCGGCGAGGACCAAGGGCGCGAGACGAGGATGGAGGAGGCCATGGGGCGGCGGTTCCGGCCGGATCCGAGCGGATCTAGCCCCGGGGTTCCGTTTCCGGCGATGAATGGAGCTGGCGACGACCTGCAATGGCGGGGGGCGGATGCATCAGCGAGGGAGAGAGATCGGAAGGAAGGAGAAGAAGGGAGCAGGGGCGATGTAGCTCTCCCGTTGTCAGCGGCGGGGTCGGCGAGACGACAGCGCGCCCCGGTGGCCTACCGGCCAGCTTGGCGGCGAGGGAGATCGGGCCCTGCCCGATCCGACGAGGGAAGCGCGAGGCGGCGGGGAGCGAGCGCTCGGGCTCGGCTGGGAGGCGCGGTTGGGCCTGGCGGCGGCGGGAGCGGGAGCCGGGCCCAGATTGGTCCGCGACGGGCCTCCGCTGGGCTTCGGGCGGGCCTGGCGCAGAGGAAGGAGGCCGGGCGACGTGGGGAGGACAGGTGGCAGCGGGGCATTGGCTGCAGGGGCGCTGGGGGCTGATGTGGCGCGCTCCGGTTGGCCCGGGGCACGGTGGCGGCGACGCCAAGTGGCGGGAGGAGGCTGGGGGGCCACGGAAATGGAGGTGGGAGGCGGCTAGGAGTAGGTGGAAGGCTAGGGATGCCCAAAATGGCAAGGAGAGGGGGTTTACATAGCAGTTTTTGGCTAGGGTTTGGTCTAGGGGGGGGGGGTTCGAACCCTCTGATCTCGATCGGGCAGTTCCAGACGCGAGGGGGGTTAGGCAGGCCTAGGTGGGCTGTGACGAGAGGGTTGGGCTGAGAGGAGAGGGGAGAAATGCAGCCCGACAATGGTTTCGGAGACCGAAACATCCGACGAATATACCGACTACGGTACTGCTATGTTTAACGGTTGGGCAGTCAAACGGACTCCGAATGCGACGAAACTTGGCAGGCGGCCTGTCTACACTATAATAAGACCGCACGACAAGTTGCAACCCATTCCGAGAACATTTTTATGCCACTTATAAAATAATATTTCGAAGGTGCTGCGGGCGCGTGCGAGTGTGTCTGGACTCCGAACGGACAACGGAGAGGACCGGGGAAACCCGAACGGATGCAAGTTTTATAAAAACGATGTCGATGCAATGCGCATGATGCTATGAGATGATATGCATAACAAGAAGAAAATTCAAAACAACAGACAAAACCCAACCACGGAGGAAATATCATATCGCATCTCCGGAAAAGGCAAGAATTGGAGTTACAAATATGGAAAGTTGTATCCGGGGCGATACACCCTCTTAGGGCGAGACGCATTCACGAGCTTCGAAGCTATACCCCATTACGGGTACATGAAGCTCAAAATTCCCGGGCCCAATGGGACAAGCACTCTAGCTAGTGATCCGGACATCGCACTCCGTGCCGAAAATAAAACTGCCGCACTAGCCCTGGAGGCATTATCAGAATCCCTCGCGGCCGAAGAACTGACAACGCTGCGAACCACGGTGAACAGAGACGACATGATACTAGACAAGCAACCCAAGTCCACCTCTTTCAAACCCGCGGACGAGATAGTCAAATTGCAGGTCCACCCAACGGACCCTACAAAGACAACTTCCATTGGGACAAAACTGAACCCCACAGTACACACCGCACTGCGAGATTTCATGCGCGAGAATTGGGATATTTTCGCCTGGCATCCTTCAGACATGCCGGGCATCCCATGCAGGTTGGCCGAACACAGCCTCAATATTCTGAAAGGATACAAGCCAGTCAAGCAGACTCTTAGGCGTTTCTCAGAGCCTAAGCGGCAAGCAATGGGAGAAGAGCTAGCCAAGTTACTCGAGGCCAGATTCATCAGAGACATAAAACATCCGGATTGGCTAGCAAACCTGGTAATGGTACCAAAAAAGGATAAATCCTGGCGCCTATGTGTCGATTTCAAAGACCTCAATAAGGCTTGCCCCAAGAATCCCTTCCCCCTCCCCCGCATTGATCAAATTATCGACCCCACCGCAGGACACAGCTCATTGTGTTTCCTCGACGCATACTCCGGATACCATTAGATCAAAATGGCAGAGTCTGACCAAGCCGCAACGGCCTTCATCACGCCATACGGCCCCTTCTGTTTCAATACAATGCCTTTCGGGCTCAAAAACACCGGCACAACCTCTCAACGCATGATTCAGACATGCCTGGAAAAACAAATCGGCAAAACAGTAGGCCTACATAGACGACGTGGTCATTAAAACAAGACACGTTGAAACTCTAATAGATGACTTGAGGCTCACGTTCGACAACCTCCGAACATACGACATCAAGCTCAACCCGGAGAAATGTGTCTTCGGTGTACCCTCCGGGAAATTGCTCGGCTTCATCGTTTGCAATAGAGGAATTGAAGCAAATCCGGCAAAAAATCCGAGCTCTGTCACAGTTGGTTATCCCAACAGACCTCAAGCAGATCCAGAAATTAACTGGATGCGTGGCTGCCTTAAGCCGCTTTATCTCCCGACTAGGAGAAAAGGCACTACCTCTTAATCGCCTTCTTCGACGCACCGAACACTTTGAGTGGGCGGATGCGGCCACGACAGGACTTGATAAAGGCCCTCTTGGCTACCAATCCAGTCCTCACCGCGCCAAATACTGGCAAACCCATGCTATTATACATAGCTGCAACACACCAAGTTGTAAGCGCGGTGCTCTTTGATACGTCTCCAACGTATCTACTTTTCCAAAAACTTTTGCCCTTGTTTTAGACTCTAACTTGCATGATTTCAATGAAACTAACCCGGACTGATGTTGTTTTCAGCAGAATTACCATGATGTTGTTTCATGTGTAGAAAACAAAAGTTCTCGAAATGTCCTGAAAATCCTCGGAGGCACTTTTTGGAAAATATAAAAAATACTGGAGAAAGAATCAAGACCAGGGGCCCACACCTTGTACACGATGGTGGGGGGCGCGCCCTCCCCCCTGGGCGCGCCCCCTATCTCGTGGGCCCCGTGAGGTTCCGCCGACCTCAACTCCAACTCCATATATTCCGTCTCACGGAGAAAAAAAATCAGAGAGAAAGTTTCATCACGTTTTACGATACGGAGCCGCCGCCAAGCCCTAATCTCTCTCGGGAGGGCTGATGTGGAGTCTGTTCGGGGCTCCGGAGAGGGGGATTCGTCATCGTCGTCATCATCAACCATCCTCCATCACCAATTTCATGATGATCACCACTGTGCGTGAGTAATTCCATCGTAGGCTTGCTGGATGGTGATGGGTTGGATGAGATTTATCATGTAATCAAGTTAGTTTTGTTAGGGTTTGATCCCTAGTATCCACTATGTTCTGAGATTGATGTTGCTATGACTTTGCTATGCTTAATGCTTGTCACTAGGGCCCGAGTGCCATGATTTCAAATCTGAACCTATTATGTATTCTTGAATATACGTGTGTTCTTGATCCTATCTTGTAAGTCTATAGTCACCTATTATGTGTTATGATCCGACAACCCCGAAGTGACAATAATCGGGATACTTCTCGGTGATGACCGTAGTTTGAGGAGTTCATGTATTCACCATGTGTTAATGCTTTGGTCCAGTTCTCTATTGAAAGGAGGCCTTAATATCCCTTAGTTTCCACTAGGACCCCGCTGCCACGGGAGGGTAGGACAAAAGATGTCATGCAAGTTCTTTTCCATAAGCACGTATGACTATATTCGGAATACATGCCTACATTACATTGATGAATTGGAGGTAGTTCTGTGTCACCCTATGTTATAGCTATTACATGAGGAATTGCATCCGACATAATTATCCATCACTGATCCATTGTCTACGAGCTTTTCATATACTGTGCTTCGCTTATTTACTTTTCCGTTGCTATTGTTACAATCACTACAAAAACCCAAAAATATTACTTTTGCTATCTTTACCTTTACCACCGTTACCATTACTATCATATTACTTTGCTACTAAATACCTTGATGCGGATACTAAGTTATCCAGGTGTGGTTGAATTGACAACTCAACTGCTAATACTCAAGAATATTCTTTGGCTCCCCTTGTGTCGAATCAATAAATTTGGGTTGAATACTATACCCTCGAAAGCTGTTGCGATCCCCTACACTTGTGGGTCATCAAGACTAATTTCTGGCGCCGTTGCCGAGGAACATAGCTCTATTCTCTGAGTCACTTGGGATTTATATCTGTTGATCACTATGAAGAACTTGAAAGACGCTAAAACCAAGACCTATCCCTCAACTACGAGGGGAGGTAAGGAACTGCCATCTAGCTCTGCACTAGATTCTCCTTCTGTTAGGAATAAGCTTACGACACCTAAACCTGCTACTGCTATGAATTCTAATATGTCGCATGTTATTGATGATGCCACTTATGCTTTGGATGATACTTGTGATGAAACTACTTCTGTGCATGATACTACTGTGCCATTAGGTGAATTTCTTGATGAACAACTTGCTAGGGCTAGAGAGAATGAAATTATTGAAGATGCTATTATTGATGATAGTGATGATGAAAGATCTCCGAATGATTATGAATTGCCTGTTGTTCCTGAGGGTTTTGTTATGGATGAAGAAACTGCTAGAGATTTTCTTGCTTGCAATGATAGATCAGATCTTAAGAAATTGTTAGCTAAGCTGAAACAAAAGACTTTAAATACTAGAATGAGACATGACCCTACTTTTGCTACTTCACCTATCTTTGTTACTGATAAGGATTATGAATTCTCTGTTGATCCTGAAATTATTACTTTGGTAGAATCTGATCCTTTTTATGGCCTTGAATCTGAAACTGTTGTGGCACATCTTACCAAGTTGAATGATATAGCTACCCTGTTTACTCACGATGACAAATCTCGCTACTTTTATATCCTTAAGATATTTCCGTTCTCATTAAAGGGTGATGCTAAGACTTGGTAAAATTCTCTTGCTCCTGGTTGTGTGCGTAGTCCTCAGGATATGATTTATTACTTCTCTGCTAAATATTTTCCTGCTCATAAGAAGCTGCCTTGCGGGAAATATACAATTTTGTGCAAATCAAAGAAGAGAGTCTCCCACAAGCTTGGGGGAGGCTTCTCCGATTACTTAATGTTTTGCCCGATCATCCACTTAAGAAAAATGAAATACTTGATATCTTTTATAATGGACTAACCGATGCTTCCAAGGACTACTTGGATAGTTGTGCTGGTTGTGTTTTCAGGGAAAGAACAGTCGACAAAGCTGAGTTACTATTGAATAATATGTTGACTAATGAAAATAATTGGACTCTCCCTGAGCCAATTCCTAAGGCAATTCTTGAACCAATTGAGCCAACTCCTGAGCCTATTCCTAAACCCACTCCAAAGAAGAGAGGTGTTCTATTTCTCAGTCCTGAAGATATGCAAGAGGCAAAGAAATCAATGAAAGAGAAAGGTATTAAAGCTGAAGATGTTAAGAATTTACCACCTATTGAAGAAATACATGGTCTTGATATACCACCTGTTGAAGAACCACGTTGTCTTGATAACCTGACACAGGTAGTAAAGGTAAATTCTCTCTATAGATATGATAAAGTTGAAATCCCCTCTACTAAATTTCATAGCCCTTGCTTAGATGAATTTGATGACTTTGTGGATAGGCAAGAAAGTTTTAATGCTTATGTTGGTAGAGAGTTAAAGAATAATGCTTTCGAGATAGGACGCGTGAGTGACAATATGGCTAGAGTTAAAGGTGAACTTAAACTCATTAGTAAATATGCGTCTATGGTTGCTACTCAAGCTGAGCAAGTACTTAAAGCTCAAAATGATTTGCTTGATGATTAAATAATAAAAATGACTTTGCTATTAGAGTGGCTACTAGAACTGGTAGAATGACTCAGGAACCTTTGTATCCTGAAGGCCACCCTAAGAGAATTGAACAAGATTCTCAGAATAATAATCTAGATGCTCCTAGTTCTTCTAAGAAGAAGAAAAAGAAAAATGATAGGACTTTGCAAACTTCTAGTGAACCTAATGTAGAAACATCTGAGAATCCTAATAATACTTCTATCTCTGATGCTGAAACACAATCCGTAGATGAACATGAACCTGATGATAATGCTAATAATGATGTTCATGTAGATGCTCAACCTAGCAAATATAATGAAATTGAAATTGAACCTACTGTTGGTCTTGATAACCCACAATCAAGAAACCAACGTTATGATAAGAGAGATTTTGTTGCTAGGAAGCATGGTAGAGAAAGAGAACCATGGGTTCAAAAACCCATGCCCTTTCCTCATAAACCATCCAAGACAAAGGATGATGAGGACTTTGAGCGTTTTGCCGAAATGATTAGACCTATTTTCTTACGCATGCGCTTAACTGATATGCTTAAAACAAATCCTTATGCCAAATATATGAAAGATATCATCACTAATAAGAGGAAAATACCTGAAGCTGAGATTTCCACCATGCTTGCCAACTATACCTTTAAGGGTGGAATACCTAAGAAACTTGGTGATCCCGGAGTACCCACTATAGCTTGCTCTATTAAAAGAAATCATGTTAAAACTGCTTTATGTGATTTAGGAGCCGGTGTTAGTGTTATGCCTCTTTCCCTATACCGTAGACTTGAATTGAGTAAGTTGGCACCCATTGAGATATCCTTGCAAATGGCTGATAAATCAACTGCTATACCTGTCGGGATTTGTGAGGACGTGCCTGTTGTTGTTGCGAATGTTACTATCTTAACAGACTTTGTTATTCTTGATATTCCCGAGGACGATAGTATGTATATTATTCTTGGTAGACCCTTTTTAAATACTGCAGGAGCTGTTATTGATTGCAACAAAGGCAATGTCACCTTTCATGTTAATGGAAATGAGCATATGTACATTTTCCGAGGAAGCAAATTCAAGTTCATAGCATAAATACTATTGAGAAAATTGCATCAATTGTTATCGGAGGTTTTGAATTTCCTCTCCCTACTATCAAGAAAAAGTATGATATTCTTATTATTGGGGATTTTCATATCCCCATTGAGGTAACTTAGTGTTATTCAAAATTTCTCCGGTTCCGTGTTATTCAGAATGAGTTTGTTAACAAGACTTGATCAACCTTGTTAGTGGATTCATTTTGATGATCATGAGATGGATGAAACTAGAAGGCACAACCTTCTGTACTTTCTTTTTACTTTCTGTTATTTAGATTAACTAAAGCAAAAATAGTGTTATTTGTCTGTTTTGTGAATTATCCGTGCAATAAAAATATCCCGAAAATAAAAGTGCTCCACATGCCCTATAAATTTAGTATGATTTTTATGAATTATTTGAGGATTTTAGGCACTGAAAATACTGCAGGGGGGTTTGCCACCTGGCCACGAGAGTGGAGGGCGCGCCCACACCCCCTGGGCATGCCCCCTATCTTGTGGGCCCCTGGTGGACCCCCTCCACTTATGCCATCATCCACACACTTCATCTTCTAGCCCAAAAAAATCCCCATCCAGCTCAAGCACAAGTTCTAGCTCATTTTGCTGCGATTTTTGATCTCCTTGCTCAAAGCTCCATTCGCAAAACTGCTTTGGGAGATTTTTTGGTATGTGACTCCTCCATTGGTCCAATTAATTTTTGTTCTAGTGATTTATTGATTGCAAATCCTTGCTGTCTTGGTGACCCTGTTCTTGAGCTTGCATGTTAAATTTATGAGGTTCCAAGTAATTCTAATGCATGATATAGGCTCTAGGCACTTGTAGGAGTAGTTGCTACCATTCTTGTGAAGTTTTCTTCACTTTTATTTTGAAGTTACTAAAATTTCAGAAATTTTCAGAAAATGATAAGGAGACTTTTAAGGGGCTCTTCTAGCCAAGGCTCTCAGGAAAAACAAGCTAAAGAGAAGGAAAAAGCCAAGTATAATCTTCCTTGCTTAGCGGAAGTACGGTCGTGTGAGTGGCCATGTGATAATTTCTTGAAAGAAGCTGGATTCATGAAGATTTCTATTCTTTGATCGAGAGTGCGGGCCTCAACGATTTCCTCCTCGACCGGATCGATCAGTATCTCTTACTTACCAATACTTTTGTGCAAAACTTTTATTGTTATCCTAAGAAGTCACCACCTTCAGTATCATTTCATTTATATGATGAATTCAGAGAAATGACTTTACGTGACTTTTGCGCGGTATGTAGGATACCTTTTGAGGGAGAGTTAGAGGAACCCCATCGGGAAGATGTGGATGGCTTTGTTAACGCTATAGCTGTAGAGGAGCCAAAGAAAGGTTCCGAGGCAAAAATCTCTAGCATACACTTTCCTGTTTTACGTTACTTTGCTATATTTGCTAGTAGATGCTTGATTGGTCGTGGAAATAGTGGAAACTTTAATGTTCCTGATATTATCATTCTTTAGCATGCCTTGTTTGGAGACAATAGTTTTAGTATGGGTGCCGTCATTGCTAAACGGCTAAGCCTGAATCGTACAAAAGGCCCCATATTTGGAGGTATCTATGCTTCACGTCTTGCTAGACATTTTAGGATACCTATTAGGCACTATGAGAAAGAGGAGACAATCTTGCCCTCTTAGATTTTAGATTATAGGAGCATGGTAGCACACAACTTTATTGTTCAGAATGATGATAAGACGCTCATGTATAACTTGAGATTTAATAAGAAACACAGTGAGACTATTATTCTGCCTGCACCTTTGTTGTTTGATTTGACTGCAGATAATTTTCTTGTTACACCGGAGGAGGTGTACGCTCATCGAGGCCAAGCATTCAGTCCAGAACGTGCACTGGACCCTTATCATGCATCATCTTTCGAGTGAGATCCGGAGATGGCCAGCCAGTAGTATCCTGATTACACTTCCCAGTACACCGGGGAGAGTAGAAGCGCTCCTTGGCATTAGACCAACTTAGGCCAAAAGCCTAAGCTTGGGGAGTACGTATTTCTCACCGACTTTACATTCATGTTCACACACTATTCTAGTCGTCGATGCTCATACTCTTTCATTGTATTATCCATGCTAGTTTAATTTTTCCTTTTCCAGTTTTCTTCTTGTGTGTTTGATAAACCTTAAGAAAAACCAAAAAATTAGTTAGTTTAATTTCCATGCTTGTAGTAGAATTAAAACGAAAACCCAAAAAGTTTTCTCGTTCTTCTTTTACTTGTTGGGAGCTTTCCCGTGTAAATAGTTTTCTTTTCTTTTCTTTTCTTTGGGGGTCGAGAAGACATATTGAAAATGTTTAGTGGCTCTCTTATGCATGATTGTTTATTTAACTTAGATCCCATATTACTTTGTCTTCTCTCTTGAGTTGAATGCTTGCAGATTCCAGCTTAGTCCAATGCACGCACACTCTTATTATTATACACATCGTTCGGTCGTGTGGGTTAAAGGCAATAATGATGATATATAATGGACTGATTGAGATGAGAGAAGCTGGTATGAACTCGACCTCTCTTGTTTTTGTAAATATGATGAGTTCATCGTTCTTGATTCAGCTTATTATGAAGTAAACATACTTGCAATAACATTTAGAGATTATAGTTGTTTGTACCATGCTTGATTAGCTTTGAGTTATAATGGCTTACCTTGCGTGCCAACATGCTATTAGAATGATTATGATGTGGTATAATGGGATGGTATCCTCCTTTGAATGAATTGAGTGACTCGACTTGGCACATGTTCACGTATGTAGTTGAAATAAAGTCAACATAGCCTTCACGATATTTATGTTCATGGTGGATTATATCCTACTCATGTTTGTATTCGGTGTAAATTAGTTTTAATGCATGTTTATGACTGTTGTCGCTCTCTCAGTTGGTCGCTTCCCAGTCTTTTGCTAGCCTTCACCTGTACTAAGCGGGAATACTGCTTGTGCATCCAAACTCCTTAAAACCCCAAAGTTGTTCCATATGAGTCCACCATACCTTCCTATATGCGGTATTACCTATCGTTCCAAGTAAATTTGTATGTGCCAAACTCTAAACCTTCAAATGAAATTATGTTTTGTATGCTCGAGAAGATCATGTTTCCACTAGGGCTGCCTATATCTTCCATGCTAGGTGGGTTATTCTCAAGAGGAGTGGACTCCGCTCCTCATTCACGAGAAAGGACCGGTATCCGGGATGCCCAGTCCCATGATCCAAAAAGATCAAAGCAAATCAAAATAATTAAACAAAACTCCCCCAGGTTTGTTGTCAGTTGGAGGCACTCGTTGTTTCGAGCAAGCCATGGATTGATGCTTGTTGGTGGTTGGGGGAGTATAAACTTTTACCATTCTATTTGGGAACTGCCTATAATGCATGTAGTATGGAAGATACAACCATCTCATAGTTGTTGAGTTGACAGCGAAAGTATGCCGCTCAAAATGTTATTCAATCTCTATTTTAAAATCAAGCTCTGGCACCTCTACAAGTCCCTGCTTCCCTCTGCGAAGGGCCTATCTATTTATTTTTATGTTGAGTCATCACCTTCTTATTAAAAAGCACCCGCTGGAGAGCACACTGTCATTTGCGTTCATTATTATTGGTTTATGCTGGGTATGACTTGACTGGATCTCTTTTACCATGAATTACAATGTTTAGTCAGTCCTTGATCTTTAAAGGTGCTCTGCATTTATGTTTTGCGGTCTCAGAAAGGGCTAGTGAGATACCATTGTGTTATATCATGTTATGATTGTTTTGAGAAAGTGTTGTCATCCGAGTTTTATTATTATTGCTCGCTAGCTGATTATGCCATTGATATGAGTAATTGTGAGACCTAAGTATTATTGTGAGTATAGTTAGTTTATAATATTGTTGAAACCTGAATGATGGCTTTGCATATTTACAACAACAAGAGCAAATAGAGTTTGTAAAAGTTTTTCTTTATCACTTTCAGTTTATCAACTGAATTGCTTAAGGACAAGCAAACGTTTAAGCTTGGGAGAGTTGATACGTCTCCAACGTATCTACTTTTCCAAACACTTTTGTCCTTGTTTTGGACTCTAACTTGCATGATTTGAATGAAACTAACCCAGACTGACACTGTTTTTAGCAGAATTACCATGATGTTGTTTCATGTGTAGAAAACAAAAGTTCTCGGAATGTCCTAAAACTCCTCGGAGGCACTTTTTGGAAAATATAAAAAATACTGGAGAACGAATCAAGACCACGGGGCCCACACCTTGTCCATGAGGGTGGGGGCGCGCCCTCCCCCCTAGGCGCACCCCCCTGTCTCGTGGGCCCCTTGAGGCTCCGCCGACCTCAACTCCAACTCCATATATTCCGTCTCGCGGAGAAAAAAATCAGAGAGAAAGTTTCATCGCATTTTACGATACGGAGACACCGCCAAGCCCTAATCTCTCTCGGGAGGGCTGATGTGGAGTCTGTCGGGGCTCCGGAGAGGGGGATTCGTCGCCGTCGTCATCATCAACCATCCTCCATCACCAATTTCATGATGCTCACCGCCGTGCGTGAGTAATTCCACCGTAGGCTTGCTGGACAGTGATGGGTTGGATGTGATTTATCATGTAATCAAGTTAGTTTTGTTAGGGTTTGATCCCTAGTATCCACTATGTTCTGAGATTAATGTTGCTATGCCTTTGCTATTCTTAATGCTTGTCACTAGGGCCCTAGTGCCATGATTTCAGATCTGAACCTATTATGTTTTCATGAGTATATGTGTGTTCTTGATCCTATCTTGCAAGTCTATAGTCACCTATTATGTGTAATGATCCGACAACCCCGAAGTAACAATAATCGGGATACTTCTCGGTGATGACCGTAGTTTGAGGAGTTCATGTATTCACCATGTGTTAATGCTTTGGTCCGGTTCTCTATTCAAAGGAGGCCTTAATATCCCTTAGTTTCCACTAGGACCCCGCTGCCATGGGAGGGTCGGACAAAAGATGTCATGCAAGTTCTTTTCCATAAACACGTATGACTATATTCGGAATACATGCCTACATTACATTGATGAAGTGGAGCTAGTTCTGTGTCACCCTATGTTATAGTTATTACATGAGGAATCGCATCCGACATAATTATCCATCACTGATCCATTGGTTATCCAGGTGTGGTTGAATTGACAACTCAACTGCTAATACTCAAGAATATTCTTTGGCTCCCCTTGTGTCGAATCAATAAATTTGGGTTGAATACTCTACTCTAGAAAGCTGTTGCGATCCCCTACACTTGTGAGTCATCACTCATCGTCGAGCGAGAAGCAGACGGACACAGGTTTCCGCTACAAAAGCCGGTATATTACGTATCCACTGTCCTCACTCCATGCAAATCTCAGTACCCACACTATCAAAAGATAGCGTTCGCGGTCTTCATGGCATCCCGGAAGCTACGACACTACTTCCAAGAGTGTTCGATTATGGTGGCCTCCGAAGTACAACTCAGCGATATAATAAACAACCGCGACGCCATGGGGCCGAATTGCTAAATGGGCTCTCGAGCTCCTTCCGTTTGACATAGCAAATAAACCACAACGGGGCATTAAGTCCCAAGTTCTGGCTGACTTTGTCACCGAATGGACAGAAGCCGAACTCCCTAAAGAGTACGGTGCGTACTCCAATTGGATCATGCACTTCGACGGCTCTAAAATGCTGGCCGGATTGGGACCAGGTGTTGTCCTGACATCCCCCCACCGGAGACACAGTTTAATAGTTACTCCAAATACTATACACAGACTCCAACAATGCAGCCGAATACGAGGCTCTGTTGCATGGTCTTCGGATGGCAGTCTCCATGGGCATCCAACGCCTCGAAGTGCGCGGGGAATCGAACCTCGCAATATCTTAGATAAATGGAGACTTCGATGCCAAAGATCTGAAAATGGCGGCTTATCGTAACGCCGTCCTCAAAATGTCAGCTCAGTTCGAGGGGCTCGAATTCCACCATGTGGTCAGAGAAAATAATCAAGCGGCCGATATTCTCGCCCGCATTGGCGCTAAACGCGACCCCGTCCCACCTAATATCTTCCTGGAAAGGCTGTTCAAGCCGTCCGTGGTATGGGAAGGGGAGCGCGGCAATATTAGGCCGGCTCCAAACAGAACCCCAGATTCCGAACAGTCTGACGTAATCGGAGGCCCTGCCTTCGAAATAACACCTTCGGCCCACGAAATCATGGCGATTATCACCCCATGACTGAACCCTTCTTGGCCTACCTAAATAGGCAGGAGCTCCTCGAAGACCAGAATGAGGCACGTTGCATTGTGCGGCGCTCTAAAGCCTACAAAGTCCATGAAGGAGAGCTCTACAAGAAGAGCACCACCGGAGTGCTCCAACGATGCAACTCCGAGGAGCAAGGGCGGCAGCTCTTAACTGAAACCCATGCCGGACTCGGCGGGCGCCACGCTGCAGCCCGGGCACTTGTAAGCAAGGCCTTTCAGATAGGTTTTTACTGGCCGACAGCCCGGGCAGATGCACAGGACCTTGTCCAACATTGCATTGGTTGCCAACTATTTGCCAATCAGAGCCATATGCCCCCTACCGCTCTCCAAACAATCCCCATAACTTGGCTCTTCACGGTCCGGGGGCTGGATATGGTGGGACCCCTTAAAGGTGGAAGCCATAAGAAAAAATATTTATTGGTCATGGTGGACAAGTTCACCAAATGGATAGAAGCCAAACCAGTTAAAACGGCCGAATCCGGACCGGTGATAGACTTCATATCAGGGGTTGTACACCGCTATGGTATCCCTCACAGCATCATCACTAACAATGGCTCGAATTTCACAGCCGATGAGGTGAAAACTTGGTGCAGCAAAATGGGCATCAAGCTCGACTACGCCTCTGTCTATCACCCCCAAACAAACGGTCAAGTCGAACGTGCAAATGATCTCATCATGAGCGGCATCAAACCCAGACTAGTGCGATCCTTGACGGAATCGGACACACATTGGGTCAAGGAGCTCGACTCCGTACTCTGGGGGCTGCGGACCACGCCGAATCTTACCACCGAATACACACCATTTTTATGGTGTACGGCGTAGAAGCAGTACTACCCTGCGACATAATCCATGACTCACCGCGCGTGCGCATGTACGAAGCGAAGGAAGCCGAGTTAGATCAGCAGGACAACTTAGATGCTTTGGAGGAGGAACGTGACGTTGCAAAAGCCCGTTCCGCATTGTATCAGCAATAGGCTCAAAGATATCAAAGCAGAGAAGTACGGGCCAAAACTTATAACATTGGCGAACTAGTTCTACGCCTCCCCGAGAAAAAGAAGGACAAGCTCAAACCCAAGTGGGAGGGTCCCTTCATCATCGATAAAGTTCTCACCGGAGGAGCGTACTGTCTGTGCAGTGCATCTGATAACAGACTCGAGCCGAACCCATGGAACGTGGCGAGACTCCAAAGATTCTACGCCTAGTGCCGAACCCAGTGTTCGTCTCCTGACCTCCGCTTCTTCAATTATGTTCTTTTCCTTCCTTTCTCGCCCTATTTTCCCTTTTTTCGAATACAACCTTGCAAAACTGCACGGATGCCCTGATTGCTCCGGCCGCACTATGTGTGCACACTATACCTGGGGGCTTCCTATCCGGAAGCTAAATATAACAAACTTCATGGCTTCTCGCCAGCCACATATGCGTTTTTCTTCCTATATGTGCCTTTTCTTCACCATTATATGCATCGATATGACTTAAGTTTTGGCCATCTTGGGTTTCCTGGCTCTTGTGTTTATGCCCTACGTTCCCGTTAATTCGGCTAGGGCATAAGGGGAGCACCTCTGCGATTGTTACTGCTGGTTGAGCCAGATGTGTACCTCAGACTGGGTGAAGCCAAAAGCTAGCGTTCTTAAGGGAATATTCGGTCAATGAACAAAAGATGTTCTCATTCATTACAACGTAAATCCCCAGATGTTTTGTTTCCTACGATTCTGTTCGCAGTTCCGACATGCACGTCGATGCATGCGCACCCAGAGAAAGGAACCCCTAACGGAACTATTCTCTCTGGAAGATGTTTCTTAGTATCCATGTAATGTAACATAACTAGTTTGGTGCTTGTCTGTTCAAGCACTTTTGACCCCTACGCCTGGTTTCCACGCATACCCCGGTTTTTCATAACTGTGCGGGTATTCAGATACACTTCGGACTGTCGGGCCCGGAGGCTCAGGCAAAAAGGCCAGCCATGACAAATGATTTACAATCTAGCTAGGGACTAAAAAGTCCATTGAAGTACATAGTCACTTGGACTGGCTAAATTCTTCTTCTATACTGTCCAACAGGCTGTCTAGCTTACAATCCTGTTGGGAATACTTTGTGGCTAATGCTACTTGGTCATATACCAGACTTACGGGAATCTCCTTCCCATCTGGCCCCACCGGTCCAACTTCGGCCATATGGTTTGGGTCAGCCTTGGCGTATCGCGTCTTCACCATGGCCCTGGCTTCCCTTGCACCTTGACGGCAGACTGATACCATCCATAACCGGAAGCGCCGCTGTGCTCCTTTAAGCATATCCACAAGCTCCCCCATGCCTCTTGGCAGGGAAGAGGATGGCCACAAGGCCTGGGCAATACCCTGCATCACCTGCCGAGCTCGTCCGTGCAGTTGTGAAAGATCTTGTAGCTAATCACCTGCGGATCCGAGCATCTCCTCTTCAGGACGGCCCGTCAGCATACCTACAGACATAACTCTGTTAATTCGCTTCCTCGCCGAACTATTCTATAGTTCGTTTAAGCACTTACTATAAATGCCGCGTCGAAGCCGCCTATTCTCCTTTATGTAGTCAGCAAGCTGAGCTCGAACATCTGCCAATTCGATGCTCAGTCGGATATTGGCATCTTGGAGATTATTTTTCTGTTGAATAACCTCCATGACAAATGATTTTCTCTCCGGACTGTCGGGTCCGGGGGCTGAAGCGAAAAGGTCTGCCATGACAAATGATTTTCAATCCGGCTAGGGAGTACATAAGTCCATTCAAATTACATAGTCATTTAGACTGGCTGAACTCTTCCTCTATACCATCCAACATGCTGTCTAGCTTACAATCCTGTTGGGAATACTTTGCGGCTGACGCTACTTGGTCATATACCAGACTTACGGGTATCTCTTGCCCATCTGCCCCCGTTGGTCCGACTTCGTCCATATGGTTCGGGTCAGCCTTGGCGTACTGCGTCTTCACCATGGCCCATGCTTCCCTCGCACGCTGATATCTTCCATAACCGGAAGCACTGCCGTGCTCCTTTGAGCATCTCCTCAAGCTCGTTCATGCCTCCTGGCAGGAAGCGGATGGCCACAATGCCTGGGCAATACCTTGCATCACCTGCCGTGCTCGTTTGTGCTGTTGTGCATATCGCCTGCGGATCTGGGCATCTCCTCTTCAGGACAGCCCGTCAGCATACCTGCAGACATAGCTCTGTCAATATGCTTCCTCGCCGAACTATAATACAGTTCGTTCAAGCACTTACTATAAATGCCGCGTCGAAGCCTCCTGTTCTCCCTCATGGAGTCAGCGAGCTGAGCCCGAACATCTTTTAATTCGACGCTCAGTCGGATATTGGCGTCTTGGAGATTATTTCTCTCTCGAATAGCCGTTATCAGCACACGCTCGCCCGCCTTCAGCTGACTTCGTAGATGTGGCTCGTTATCTTCCACAATCTTCGGATTCTCTCCGGGATCGTCTGTAATATCTTTTGTTAGATTTATAAACCATACCAAATAAACAACTGGTACAAGGATAGTCTTACCAGAAGAAGCCCTTTTTGACTCCTCTTGTTTGGCAACGGCGGCCTTCAGCTGGGCCTTGCATTCCTCCAGTTCTCGAGATAAATGGATATTCTCCTCTATAAGAACCTATGCATACAATGATCCTTAAATCAGTTGTGCCAACCGTTTCAAGTCTCAGGGGCTACTACTACACACACTTATCAGATTTTCTTACCTGTATATCCTTCGCATACTGGTCCGTTGCCCTGGCAAGTCCATCTTGAGCGGCACGAATATACGCGTCTCCGGAGTTGAAGGCATCGAAAGCCTCCTCGGAGAAAATACCATTGTGAAGTACGGCCCATCTGCGCCGATGATTCATGGCACTCTTCACTTAGGAGTTGGAAGCAGAAAGCATGTCCGCATCATCTGTGGGCGGACAATTCGGCGTCGCCCCCACATCAGCCTCCACCCATGAATCCGCTTCCGGAATCCGGCTGCTTGAGGCGGGGCCGACAGGAGATCCGGATGCAGTCCGGTGGATGTTTTTCCCGCCAGGACGCAATGCAAACTGGAACAATTTGGAAAAGATAATCACAGAGCAAAGTCCAATTCATACCTCTGCCCTGGCGTCTCAGTTCTAACCGCCTTCCTCTTACGCCTGCCCAAACCGGATGCCTCCGGCAGATGAGCCCCCGTGGGCTCAGCTCGGTGTCCTGATGGTCGTTTCTACAAAAATACAACATGGGCGCTCAGGGCACGGCACAATCCGGAATTTAGGGCTCCGACTTTTCTTACGTTCGACACCGGGAGCAGCCCGGGATAATTTGCGAGGATGGCCACTAAAGCACCGTCGCGGCTCGCTTGATAAAATGTCCCGTCTACAAGTTCCATGGATATATCCGGATCTTCTTCAAGTCGGGGTCAAGAGCCCGGCCAGGATCCTCTGGCTGCGGAGGTGAGCTATTGAACTCCTCCACGACCCTCCTCGGTTCCTGCTTTGGAAATAGCAAGGTAGCTGACTGGTGACAAAGGACACAGGTGTGAGTAGAGTCGAGCAAAGGAATTACAGCTTACCCAGCTTGGGGGATTATACATGAAAAATCCATCCCGTGGCTTAATGCGGAGAAACTCCTACTATTCCCCTTTGTACAAATCAGACAGTATTTTCGCCAGTGCGACGGCAGAGTCCGGACCTTTACGACCGTAGCGGGTGACGTCGTCTTCTCCGTTGAAGTGCCACATGGGTTTCCCCCGATATTAAAGTGGCTGCACCCCCCACATGATGCATATTGACATAACCTCTATCATTGTCAATCCTGATCTGGCCAGAATTTTTATCCGACCCATCAGATAGAGGACCGCTCTATCGTCTTCCTCCTGGGGGCTCCGCGAGCGCCAGCTTTGGCGTTTCTTCAGCGGGGCGTTGGTAAACTCAGGAAGGCCCGTCCAGACTAGGTCCGGGAGGGGAACATCATCTACATAAAACCACTCTAAGGGCCAGTCTTCGGATGCCTTCTTCGGAGTGACGGACAAGTATCCGGCCTGGGCGATGTGCTATATTTCGGCTCCGCCCACTTGATATATAGATCCCTTCTGATTGTGAGGGACGAGGCAGAATAGCCTCTTCCATAGCTCAAAATGAGCTTCGCAACCCAGGAAAAGCTCGCAGAAGGCGACATACCCTGCGATATGCAGTATGGAGGCAGGAGTGAAGTTGTGCAGCTGGGGACCATAGAACTCCAGGAGCCCGCGGAAGAACGGGTGGATTGGAAACCCAAGCCCCCTCAGCAAATACGGGACAAGGCATACCCGCTCCCCTCTAGATGGGTTCAGAAAGATCTCCGCCTTCTCCCCGCCATTATAGGTGGCTAGTCCGGCTCGAACGGGGACCATGTATGCGGGAGGGAGGAACCCATGGGTCTGCAACTCCACTAATCGGCTATGAGGAACAGAACACTTTTCCCAATTGCCTGGCTTAGAGCTAGGGGTGCGAGAGGAGGAATTTCGGTGGCCAGCCATGATGGAATGGCTTTTCCCGGGCACACTCTGTTGAATGCTTGCTGGGATGAAGTTGATGTGATTTGGATTTGAGGATCCCCGTCTCCTCAAATAGATGGTTGGCTTACAAAGTCAGGGTGGCAAATGTAAAAAAGCCCCGACTTCTCATATTCGCTTGACATGTGGGGATAGCCATTATTGAAACACAAAAGCCGAGGAGGATGACATTGATGGAGGCCGGACACTGTTTACCACAACAGGTACTTTGGATTTGGAGAAGAACCCACCTTGCAATGCCGAAGACAATCTGCGCACCAGACTCATCGTCATTGAAGCCTGGTTCGGGGGCTACTGAGGGAGTCTTGGATAAGGGGTATCCGGATAGCCGGACTATGTACTTTGGCAGGACTGTTGGACTATGAAGATACAAGGTTGAAGACTTTGTCCCGTGTCCGGATGGGACTCTCCTTGGCGTGGAAGGCAAGCTTGGCGATTCGGATGTAGATCTCCTTCTCTGTAACCGACTCTGTGTAACCCTATCCCCCTCCGGTGTCTATATAAACCGGAGGGTTTAGTCCGTAGGACACAACAACAATCATACCATAGGATAGCTTCTAGGGTTTAGCCTCTACGATCTCGTGGTAGATCAACTCTTGTAATACTCATATCATCAAGATCAATCAAGCAGGAAGTAGGGTATTACCTCCATCGAGAGGGCCCGAACCTGGGTAAACAACGTGTCTCCAGTCTCCTGTTACCATTAGCCTTAGACGCACAGTTCGGGACCCCCTACCCGAGATCCGCCGGTTTTGACACTGACAACGATCACATCGACCTTGGAACCATTCCTGACACGCATCATCACCTCGTCCTTCGCTAGTCTTCGCTTATTCCGCAGCTCCTGCTTTGAGTTATAAATATGAGCAACCGCACCGGTATCAAATACCCATGAGCTACTACGAGCGCTGGTAAGGTACACATTAATAACACGTATATCACATATACCTTTTACGTTGCCGGCCTTCTTATCCGCTAAGTACTTGGGGAAGTTCTGCTTCTAGTGACCATTTCCCTTGCAATAAAAGCACTGAGTCTCGGGCTTGGGCCCATTCTTTGGCTTCTTCCCGGCAACTGATTTACCGGGCGCGGCAACTCCCTTGCCGTCCTTCTTGAAGTTCTTTTTACCCTTGCCTTTCTTGAAACTAGTGGTCTTATTCACCATCAACACTTGATGTTCCTTTTGGATTTCCACCTCCGATGACTTCAGAAATGAATATAACTCAGGAATGGACTTCTCCATCCCTTGCATATTGTAGTTCATCACAAAGCTCTTGTAGCTAGGTGGAAGCGACTGGAGGATCCTGTCAATGACTGAGTCATCTAGAAGATTAACTCCCAGCTGAGACAAATGGTTGTGCAACCAAGACATTATGAGTATATGCTCGCTGACAGAACTATTTTCCTCCTTCTTACAACTGTATAACTTGTCGGAGACTTCGTATCTCTCGACCCGGGCATGAGCTTGGAAAACCATTTTCAGCTCTTGGAATATCTCATATGCTTCGTGCTGCTCAAAACGCATTTAGAGCCCCGGTTCTAAGCTGTAAAGCATGCTGCACTGAACCAGGGAGTAAGCATCACTACTTGACTGCCAGGCATTCATAACGTATTGAGTTGCTGGGAAAATGGGTGCGTCCCCTAGTGGTGCTTCGAGGACATATGCTTTCTTGGCAGCTATGAGGATGATCCTCAAGTTTCAGACCAGTCCGTATAGTTGCTACCATCGTCTTTCAGCTTGGTTTTCTCTAGGAACGCGTTGAAGTTGAGGGCAACATTAGCATGGGCCATTTGATCTACAAGACATGTTGTCAAGATATTTTAGACTATGTTCATGATAATTAAGTTCATCTAATCAAATTATTTAATGAACTCCCACTCAAATAGATATCCCTCTAGTCATCTAAGTGTTTACATGATCCGAATCAACTAGGTCATGTCCGATCATCACGTGAGACGGACTAGTCATCAATGGTGAACATCTCCATGTTGATCGTATCTACTATACGACTCATGTTCGACCTTTCGGTCTCTTGTGTTCCGAGGCCATGTCTGTACATGCTAGGCTCGTCAAGTCAACCTAAGTGTTTCACATATGTAAATTTGGCTTACACCCGTTGTATGCGAACGTTAGAATCTACCGCACCCGATCATCACGTGGTGCTTCGAAACGATGAACCTTAGCAATGGTGCACAGTTAGGGGGAACACTTTCTTGAAATTTTAGTGTGTGATCATCTTATTTATGCTACCATCGTTCTAAGCAAATAAGATGTGAACATGACAAACATCACATGCAAATCATAAAGTGACATGATATGGCCAATATCATTTTGCGCCTTTGATCTCCATCTTCGAGGCGCGATATGATCACCTTCATCACCGACATGACACCATGATCTCCATCATCGTGTCTTCATGAAGTTGTCTCGCCAACTATTACTTCTACTACTATGGCTAATGGTTAGCAATAAAGTAAAGTAATTACATGGCGTTTTCATTGACACACATGTCATACAATAAATAAAGACAACTCCTATCGCTCCTGCCATTGTCATACTCATCGACATGCAAGTCGTGATTCCTATTACAAGAACATGATCAATCTCATACATCACATATATAATTCATCATATCCTTTTGGCCATATCACATCACATAGCATACCCTGCAAAAACAAGTTAGACGTCCTCTAATTGTTGTTGCATGTTTTACGTGGCTGCTAAGGGTTTCTAGCAAGAATGTTTCTTACCTACGCAACAAACACAACGGTGATATGCCAATTGCTATTTACCCTTCATAAGGACCCTCTTCATCGAATCTGATCCAACTAAAGTGGGAGAGACAGACACCCGCTAGCCACCTTATGCATCAAGTGCATGTCAGTCGGTGGAACCTGTCTCACGTAAGCATACGTGTAAGGTTGGTCCGGGACGCTTCATCCCACAATGCTGTCGAATCAAGATAAGACTAGTAAAGGTAAGCAAATTGAACAAATGATCGCCCACAACTACTTTGTGTTCTACTCGTGCATAGAATCTACGCATAGACCTAGCTCACGATGCCACTGTGGGTTAACGTAGTAATAATTCAAAATTTTCCTACGTGGAAGGGAAGAGGGCCCCGGCCCCCTAGATCCCATCTACAAGGGGGGGCAAGGGGGACTTGAACCCCAAGTTTGGTGGGAGGCGCCCCCACCCCTAGGGTTTCCAACCCTAGGCGCCTTGGGCCCTTGGGGGGCACACCAGCCCACTAGGGGCTTGGTTCCCACCCTTGTTCAGCCCATTAAGTCCCCCGTGGCACGTGGCCCCACCCGGTGGACCCCCGGACACCTTTCGGTGGTCCCGGTACAATACCGATAACCCCCGAAACTATTCCAATGACTGAAATTGGACTTCCAATATATAAATCTTTACCTCCGGAACTGCTCGTGACGTCCGGGATCTCATCCGGGACTCCGAACAACCTTCGGCAACCACATACAATTTTCCATAACAACTCTAGCGTCACCGAACCTTAAGTGTGTAGACCCTACGGATTCGGGAACCATTGTAGACATGGCCGAGACACCTCTCCGCCCAATAACCAACAGCGGGATCTGGATACCCATGTTGGCTACCACATGTTCCACGATGATCTCATCGGATGAACCACGATGTCGGGGATTTAATCAATCCCGTATAAAATTCCCTTTGTCCACCGGTATGTTACTTGCCCGAGATTCGATCGTCGGTATCCCAATACCTCTTTCAATCTCGTTAGCGGCAAGTCTCTTTACTCGTTCCATAATGCATGATCCTGTGACTAACTCCTCAGTCACATTGATCTCATTGTGATGATGCATTACCGAGTGGGCCCAGAGATACCTCTCCGTCATACGGAGTGACAAATCCCAGTCTCGATTCGTGCCAACCAAACAGACACTTTCGGAGATACCTGTAGTGCTCCTTTATAGTCACCCAGTTACGTTGTAACATTTGATACACCCAAAGCATTCCTACGGTATCCGGGAGTTGCACAATCTCATGGTCTAAGGAAATGATACTTGACATTAGAAAAGCTCTTAGCATACTAACTACACGATCTTGTGCTATGCTTAGGATTGGCTCTTGTCCATCACATAATTGTCCTAATGATGTGATCCCATTATCAACGACATCCAATGCCCATTGTCAGGAAACCACAACCATCTATGGATCAACGAGCTAGTCAACTAGAGGCTAACTAGGGACATATTATGGTCTATGTATTCACACATGTATTACGGTTTCCGGTTAATACAATTATAGCATGAACAACAGACAATTATCATGAACAAGGAAATATAATAATAACCATTTTATTATTGCCTCTAGGGCATATTTCGAACACCACCTTATTGGTGGGGATTTCAACATGGTTAGGTATAATGTAGATAAGAGTAATGGTAGGATAGATAATAAGTGGTGTGACAAATTTAATGCTTGGATTGATATTTGGAGCCTTTTAGAAATTAAATTAGGAAATAGGTAATTAACTTGGGCCAACAACCAAGCAGACATGATCATGTCTACCATTGATAGGGTCTTTTGTTCTACTAATGTTGATAGGATTTTTTCTTTAGCCTCAATTCAAGCTTTTCCTAGACTAGGTAGTGACCACACCCCCATTCTTTGGGATTTTGGGGTTGGTGCCCTACCTAAGGGCTCTAGTTACAAGTTTGAAACATGGTGGCTGCTTAGGGATGACTTTAAGGAAGTTGTTGAGAAAGCCTGGTCTATCCCAGTTGAGGAAACCAAAGCCAAGCAGAGATCTAGAGACAGAGAGATTAAAGAAGGAGATAGGAACACTGCATATTTCAATGTTGTGGCTAACCAAAGAAGGAGGAAAACCCTAGTTCACTCCCTCCATGGCCCTCATGGTCCTACTTCTGACAGCAAGGAGATGTTAGATATAGCTGCTACCTATTATAAAAACCTTTTTGCCAAGGAAAAGCACTTTGGTTTTCAACTTTCTGATGATTTCTTTGCTGATTTTCAGAAAATAACCCCTGCAGAGAATGAACTTCTCTCTACACCTTTCTCTGAAAAGGAAGTTAAGGCAGCTATCTTTGGGTCATACCCTGATGGAGACCCTGACCCTGATGGGATCCCTTTCTTCTTTTTTTCAGAAGTTTTGGGATTTGATTAAGGATGATTTAATGGCTATGTTCTTAGATTTTCATGCTGGGAAGCTTGATATCTATAGATTAAACTTTGCCAGACTAACCTTGATCCCAATAGAACCTGATGCTTCAGTTATGAAAAAATTCAGGCCTATCAGCCTGTTAAATTGTGTCTTTAAGATTTTTACTAAGGTTCTTACTAACAGATTAGGAACTATCATGAATAGGCTCATTTCCAATAACCAAACTGCCTTTATCAAAGGTAGATACATTCTGGAGAGTGTGGTGACAACACATGATCTTATCCATACAGTAGTTAAATCTGATAGTCAAGGAGTGGTCCTTAAACTTGACTATGAAAAAGCTTTTGATAGGGTGGATCTAGACTTCAAGCTTAAAGGTTTTGACCCCAAATGGCTTGAGTGGATATAGAAGATCACTCACCAAGGGTCTGTTGGAGTTAAACTTAACAATTTAGAAAGTTATTTCTTCCTCACGGGAAAAGGGCTGAGATAGGGTGACCCTATATCACCCCTCCTCTTTAATCTAGTTGTAGATGCTCTCACTAGGATGCTGGTGAAAGCATCTAGTAAAAATCTTGTCAAAGGGCTTGGGCATTCTATTTACCCTGGAGGTGTCATCAGCTTGCAGTATGCTGATGACACCATCATGTTTGTAGACAAGGATCCCAGTCTAGCTGTAAACCTCATGTGGGTCCTTACCTGCTTTGAGCAAGTCTCAGGGATGAGGGTCAACTATGACAAGAGTGAATTGATCCCCATCAACCTAGAAGGAGATGAACTTAATTCACTTGTTGACATTTTTGGATGTCCAATTGGTAAATTCCCCTTAAAATACCTAGGAATACCTTTGCATTATGATAAATTATCCAGAGATGATATTCAACCTTTGGTTGATAAAACTCTTAAGAGGATTGCTGGCTGGAGGGGTAGGTTGCTATCTTATGCAGCTAAGATTACCCTGATCAAAGCCTGCTTAGCCAAAATCCCCATTTACCTCCTCTCCTTCTTTAAATTACCTAAATGGGATGTTGATATCATCAACACCCAAATGGCAAACTGCCTATGGAATGACTTTGAAGGACACAAGAAAATCCATTTAGCAAATTGGCCTCTAGTTTCTATGAAGAAAGAATTTGGGGGTCTGGGAATCCCCAATCTTCATGATCTTAACATTTGCCTCTTGGGTTCTTGGGTCAATAGATATATTAAAAGTGAAGGTAGGATGTGGAGGGACATTATAGATAACAAATACAATACATCTCCAAACATCTTCTGTATCCAAGACAATGGAGCTTCAAACTTCTGGAAAGGGATAGTTTGGGCTTCCAAAGCTGTTAAATTTGGATACAGATGGGTGATTGGAAATGGTCTTAAAGTGAGATTCTGGGAAGACATCTGGTTTGGTTCTTCCCCCTTGTCCGTGCAATTCTGGGATCTTTACTGTATTTGCAGAGAGCAGGGTAAAACTGTCAATCAGGTTTTAGATAACAATGTGATTATACTCACCTTTAGAAGGGCCTTCTCCCCTGCTTTGATGAATCTGTGGTATGAAATCGAAGCGGTGGCCTCAAGTATCACACTTTCTAGTGACACAGATGCCCTGGTCTGGCAATATAATGCATCTGGGTCATATTCTACCAGTTATCTGTATGCTATCATCAATTATAGAGGAGTGACTCCAGTTTTTATTCCTGCTGTCTGGAAACTGATTGTACCTCCTAGAATTCACATCTTTCTGTGGTTACTTGCCTACAAGAAACTTATGACTAGAGTAATCTCCTAAAAAGGAACCTACATAAACCTGTGGATTGTGTGTTCTATTCAAGGCTTGAAAGTATCCAACATCTTTTCTTTGACTGTGTGGTTGCCCATCATATTTGGCAAGAGATTAGCTCTTTCTTTAACATGCATATGGGAGATTATGTGACTCAAGTCGTCAGCATCCGATGGCCTGATAACCCACAAGTGTAGGGGATCACAACAGTTTTCGATAAGTAAGAGTGTCGAACCCAACTAGGAGCTAAAGGTAGAATAAATATTCCCTCAAGTTCTATCGACCACCGATACAACTCTACGCACACTTGACGTTCGCTTTACCTAGAGCAAGTATGAAACTAGAAGTACTTTGTAGGTGTTGTTTGATAGGGTTGCAAGATAATAAAGAGCACGTAAATATAAACTAGGGGCTATTTAGATAAAGATGCAATAAAGTAAGTATTAGTAGAGAGCTTTTTGTTCCGAGAAAGTTATTTGTCCCTAGGCAATCGATAACTAGACCGGTAATCACTATTGCAATTCTATTTGAGGGAGAGGCATAAGCTAACATACTTTCTCTACTTGGATCATATGCACTTATGATTGGAACTCTAGCAAGCATCCGCAACTACTAAAGATTCATTAAGGTAAAACCCAACCATAGCATTAAAGTATCAAGTCCCCTTTATCCCATACGCAAACAACCTACTTACTCGGGTCTGTGCTTCTGTTCACTCACGCCACCCACCATAAGCAAATCATAAACATATTGCAAACCCTACAACAGGGATCCCTCGCTCTTGCGCGACACGGAGAGCACCATAGGACAGCACAAATAATAAAACATGCAACTCAAACCAATCACGATCGTCAATTAACCCATAGGACAAAACGAATCTACTCAAACATCATAAGATAGCCATACATCATTGGGAAATAATATATAGCATTGCGCACCATGTTTAAGTAGAGATTATAGTGGGTAAGGGAGAGGTTACACCGCTGCATAGAGGGGGAAGAGTTGGTGATGAAGGCGGTGAAGTTGTTGGTGAAGATCGCGGTGATGATGATGGCCCCCGGCGGCGTTCCGACGCCACCGGAAGCAAGGGGGAGAGGCCCCCCCTTATTGTTCTTCTTCCTTGACCTCATCCCAAGATGGGAGAAGCGTTTCCCCTCTGGTCCTTGGCTCCCATGGCGTGGGAGGGGCGAGAGCCCCTCCAGGATTGGATCTATCTCTCTGTTTCTGCATTCTCTGATTCTACCCCTTCACCGTTTCTTTAATATCCGGAGATCCGTAACTCCGATTGGGGTGAATCTTTCGCCCAGATTTTTCTCATAAAATTAGCTTTCTTGTGGCAAAATAAGGGCATCAACCACCTTACGGGTGGCCCACGAGAGTGTCAGGCACTCCGAGGGGTTGTGGGCGCGCCCCCTGTCTCGTGGCCACCTCGGACACCGTTTCGCGTTGATTCTTCCTCCAGAAAATCCCAAATATTCCAAAATAATTCTCCGTCTGTTTTTATCCCGTTTGGACTCCGTTTGATATTGGGTTTCTGCGAAACATAACACATGCAACAAACAGGAACTGGCACTGGGCACTGGATCAATATGTTAGTCCCAAAAATACTATAAAAAGTTGCCAAAAGTATATGAAAGTTGAAGAATATTGGCATGGAACAATCAAAAATTATAGATACGACGGAGACGTATCAGCATCCCCAAGCTTAATTCCTGCTCGTCCTCGAGTAGGTAAATGATAAAAAAGATAATTTTTGATGTGGAATGCTACCTAGCGTAATCTTGATCATATGTCTAATCATGGCATGAATATTAAGACACGAATGATTCAAAGCAATAGTCTATCATTTGACATAAAAAACAATAATACTTCGAGCATACTAATAAAGCAATCATGTCTTTTCAAAACAACAAGGCCAAAGCAAGCTTATCCCTTAAAAATCATATAGTTTGGCCATGTTTCATTTCGTCACACAAAATGCTCCCATCATGCACAACCCCGATGACGAGCCGAGCAATTGGTTCATACTTTTTAACGCACTTCAGCCTTTTCAACCCTCATGCAATACATGAGCGCAAGCCATGGATATAGCACTATAGGTGGAATAGAATATAATGGTGGAGGTTTATATGGAGAAGACAAAAAAGGGAGAAAGTCTCACATCGACGCGACTAATCAACGGGCTATGGAGATGCCCATCAATTGATGTCAATGTGAGGATTAGGGATTGCCGTGCAACGGATGCACTAGAGCTATAAGTGTATGAAAGCTCAAACTGAAAACTAAGTGGGTGTGCATCCAACTTGCTTGCTCATGAAGACCTAGGGCATTTGAGGAAGCCCGTCGTTGGAATATACAAGCCAAGTTCTATAATGAAAAATTCCCACTAGTATATGAAAGTGACAACATAAGAGACTCTCTATATGAAGAACATGGTGCTACTTTGAAGCACAAATGTGGAAAAATGATAGTAACATTGCCCCTTTTCTTTTTCATTTTTTCATTTTTTCATTTTTTTTTCTTTTTGGGTGGGCTTCTTTGGCCCCCCCTTTTTATTTAAGCTTCTTTGGCCTTTCCTTTTTTTATGGGGCAATGCTCTATAATGATGACAATCACACTTTTATTTACTTACAACTCGATATTACAACTCGATACTAGAACAAAGATATGACTCTATATGAATGCCTCCGGCGGTGTACCAGGATGTGCAATGATCTAGCGTAGCAATTACATCAAAAAACGGACAAGCCATGAAAACATCATGCTAGCTATAATACAATCATGCAAAGCAATATGACAATAAATGCTCAAGTCATGTATATGATGATGATGGAAGTTGCATGGCAATATATCTCGGAATGGCTATGGAAATGCCATGATAGGTAGGTATGGTGGCTGTTTTGAGGAAGATATAATGAGGCTTATGTGTGATAGAGCGTATCATATCACGGGGTTTGGATGCACCGATTAAGTTTGCACCAACTCTCGAGGTGAGAAAGGGCAATGCACGGTCCTGAAGAGGCTAGCAATGATGGAAAGGTAAAAGTGCGTATAATCCATGGGCTCACATTAGTCATAAAGAACGCATATACTTATTGCAAAAGTTTATTAGCCCTTGAAGCAAAGTACTACTACACATGCCCCTAGGGGGATAATTTGGTAGGAAAAGACCATCCCTCATCCCCGACTGCCACTCATAAGGAAGACAATCAAAGAAACACCCCATGCTTCAAATTTGTCACACAACGGTTACCATACATGCATGCTATGGGACTTGCAAACCTCAACACAAGTGTCTCTACAATCCACAACCACCCACTAGCATGACTCTAATATCACCATCTTTATATCGGAAAACTATTGCAAGGAATCAAACATATCATATTCAGCGATCTACAAGTTTATGTAGGATTTTATGACTAACAATGTGAATGACCAATTCCTGTCATCTCTCTAAATAGATATAAATGAAGGAAGAGAGTTTAATTCTTTCTACAAAAGATATTCCCACGCTCTAACAAATATAAATTAAGCAAAAGAGCATTCTACAAATGGCGGTTTTCTATGTGAAGAGAAACAAGCAATCCAAACTTCAAACGATATACGTGAAGCACATGAAGCATTCTATAAAGCCATACTCAAAAGATTTAAATGAAGTGCAATGAGAATTCTATAGATCAACCAAGGACTATCTCATACAAGCATGGTGCATAAAAGAAAAGTGAAAACTAAATGCAAAAGACGCTCCAAGACTTGCACATAATGCATGAACGGAACGAATCCGAAAACATACCGATACTTGTTGAAAAAAGAGGGGATGCCTTCCGGGGCATCCCCAAGCTTAGACACTTGAGTCTCCTTGAATATTTACTTGGGGTGCCTTGGTCATCCCCAAGCTTGAGCTCCTGCCTCTCTTCCTTTTCCTCATATCGAAACTTCCTCGATTTGACACTTCATCCACACAAAACTTCAACAGAAAACTCGATAAGATCCGTTAGTATAATAAAGCAAATCACTACTCTAAGTACTGTAGCAAACCAATTCATATTTTGTTTTTCCATTGTGACTACTGTAATATAGCTTTTCCATGGCTTAATCCACTAATATAAATTGATAGTTTCATCAAAACAAGCAAACTATGCATCAAAAACAGAATCTGTCAAAAACAGAACAGTCTGTGGCAATCTGAACATCCACCATACTTATGGTACCCCAAAACTTCTACCAAAATTAGGAAAAATAAAACAATTGTACATCAAGACAATGCAAAAGGAATCAGAACCATTTGACGTTCCAGTTAAAAATGTAAAGTCGAGCACTACAGCCAAAGTTTCTGTCCTGCACCGTACAAACCAACAAGCATTGTAAACATCCTAAAGGCAAACCTTGGCACATTATTTTTATAATACAAAGGAATTGTACAAGGGGATAATTATTTTTGATGAAAAGTTTCTATAATCGAGATTCACAAAGTTTCCGTGAGCATGAACAAAGTTCAAGGCTAGCTCCCACTTCAACAATGCTTGTCTCTCTCACTTTCACTTTCCTTTTTGAAAAGTTTTTAGGTTCCCCTATTTATTTTTTTGTTTTTAAACTATATAAAAGAACTCAACAAAAATAAATGACTCTCTAAAACTTCCGGGTTGTCTCCCTAGCAGCGCTTTCTTTAAAGCCATTAAGCTAGGCATTCAGTGCTCAAGTAATGAATCCACCCAGATCCCAAGGTATATCAAAGCCAATTTTAATTAACAATGATTTGTAATTTAGTAGTGAGCACAAAGTAACATATATCACGCAAAAACAAAGTCTAACTCTCTTTCTATGCATCGGCATGTCATAAAAGAACAATTCATGCACACCAAGTAAAGGCCAATGCATAGTATAAACTGTTTCTTGCAATTTCATCGTATGGGAAACATAAAGGGGCGGAGATGTAGTAACTCTCTCATAATAATTGCAAGTAGGAGCAGCAAGCACATGCATATTACATTCATCAAAATCATCATGTGCAATGGTAAAAGGCAACCCATCAATATAATCCTTACTAAGCGCAAACTTCTCTGATATAGTGTAGTCGAGAGAATTCAAAAAGATAATAGGACTATCATGCATGGGTGCAATAGCAACAATTTCATGTTTAACATAAGGAACTATAGCAAGTTCATCTCCATAAGCATAATTCGTATTGGCATCTTGGCCACAAGCATAGCAAGCATCATCAAAAAGGGATATTTCAAACAAATTCAAGGGATCATAGCAATCATCCTTCGGTAAGCACGAAGGGGAATTAAACAATGTATGAGTTGAAGAGTTACTCTCATTAGAAGGTGGGCACGGGTGATCAATCCGCTCTTCCTCCTTTTGTTCTTCGCTCTCCTCATCATCTTTTTCATCCAATGAGCTCACAATTTCATCACTTTCTTCTTCCATAGCTCCCTGCAAAATATTAGTCTCTTCTTGGACAACGGAGACTTTCTCAATAAATGCATTAATATAGTAATTGTATTCATAAATTTCATAGCAATATCTAAGTATAGCAAGATTTTCAGGCCTATAAACATCATCATCTTAAGCTTCATACTTTTCAAACAAAGATTCAATTTCATAAGCAGCCTTAAAAGCAACAAATTCTTCAATTTGTTCAACACCATAGTAATCATATATACCATTAGCATAAGAAGCTAATGTTTCATTATCATTAAATTTGCATGAAAAGGGAAGGTGTGGAGCCTTCATCCTAGAGCAACAAGTAATATCATATCTCAAGCATAGATCCCGAGCATACCAACGCAACATAATAAATTGGTCCCATAATAGTTTCCCTTTTTGTGTCAAGCGATAATCCCTAAAGTATTCACGTTGATCCAACGTGTCTCCCATTATAAAGTTGAATGGGGTTTTCTCAGGTTTATCAAAGTAGTACATAATATCTTACACAAAGTGAGAATCGAGGGTTTTAGGAGTTACCCCATCTCTATGAGTAGCAAGTACACCTAATGTTTTTGGTATTTCGTGTTCCATATCCATAACTAAAGATAGAGAACAACTTAGAACAACAAATAAAAATTACTTAGTGATAAAGCAAACAAGCACACACGAGAATATTCACCCCATGCTATTGCTCCCCGGCAACGGCGCCAGAAAAAGGTCTTGATAACCCACAAGTGTAGGGGATCGAAATAGTTTTCGATAAGTAAGAGTGTCGAACCCAACGAGGAGATAAAGGTAGACTAAATATTCCCTCAAGTTCTATCGACCACCGATACAACTCTACGCACGCTTGACGTTCGCTTTACCTAGAACAAGTATGAAACTCGAAGTACTTTGTAGGTGTTGTTTGATAGGGTTGCAAGATAATAAAGAGCACGTAAATATAAACTAGGGGCTGTTTAGATAAAGATGCAATAAAGTAAGTATTAGTAGAGAGCTTTTTGTTACGAGAAAGTTATTTGTCCCTAGGCAATCGATAACTAGACCGGTAATCACTACTGCAATTCTATTTGAGGGAGAGGCATAATCTAACATACTTTCTCTACTTGGATCATATGCACTTATGATTGGAACTCTAGCAAGCATCCGCAACTACTAAAGATTCATTAAGGTAAAACCCAACAATAGCATTAAAGTATCAAGTCCCCTTTATCCCATACGCAAACAACCTACTTACTCGGGTTTGTGCTTCTGTTCACTCACGCCACCCACCATAAGCAAATCATAAACATATTGCAAACCCTACAGCGGGGATCCCTCATGCTTGCGTGACATGGATAGCACCATAGGACAGCACCAATAATAAAACATGCAACTCAAACCAATCACGATCATCAATTAACCCATAGGACAAAACGGATCTACTCAAACATCATAAGATAGCCATACTTCATTGGGAAATAATATATAATGTTGAGCACCATGTTTAAGTAGAGATTATAGAGGGTAAGAGAGAAGTTACACCGCTGCATAGAGGGAGGAAGAGTTGGTGATGAAGGCGGTGAAGTTGTTGGTGAAGATCGCGGTGATGATGATGGCCCCCGGCAGCGTTCCGGCGCCACCGGAAGCAAGGGGGAGAGGGCCCCCCTTATTCTTCTTCTTACTTGATCTCCTCCCTAGATGGGAGAAGGGTTTCCCCTCTGGTCCTTGGCTCCCATGGCGTGGGAGGGGCGAGAGCCCCTCCGAGATTGGATCTATCTCTCTGTTTCTGTGTTCTCTAATTCTACCCCTTCACCGTTCCTTTAATATCCGGAGATCCGTAACTTTGATTGGGGTGAATCTTTTGCCCAGATTTTTCTCTAAACTTAGCTTTCTTGCGGCAAAAGAAGGGCATCAACTTCCTTACGGGTGGACCATGAGAGTGCCAGGCGCACCGAGGGGGTGTGGGCGTGCCCCCTGTCTCGTGGCCACCTCGGACACCATTTCGAATTGATTCTTCCTCCGGAAAATCCCAAATATTACAAAATAATTCTCTGTCCATTTTTATCCTGTTTGGACTCCATTTGATATTGGGTTTCTGCGAAATATAAAACATGGAACAAACAGGAACTGACACTGGGCACTGGATCAATTGTTAGTCCCAAAAATAGTATAAAAAGTTGCCAAAAGTATATGAAAGTTGAAGAATATTGGCATGGAACAATCAAAAATTATAGATACGACAGAGACGTATCATGGCCGAACATAAGTGCCCTGAAAATTGGCTCGAAAAGCATCTTCCAAATCTTCCCATGTTCCAATGGAGTTTTCTAGGAGGCTGTTCAGCCAGTGCCGTGCTGGTCCCTTCAGCTTTAGAGGAAGATATTTAATAGCATGGAGATCATCTCCTTGAGCCATGTGGATGTGGAGAAGAAAATCTTCAATCCACACGGCCGGATCCGTCGTTCCGTTATAGTGTTCGATGTTTACGGGTTTGAACCCTTCCAGAAATTGGTGCTGCATGACCTCATCGGTGAAGCGTAGAGAGTGTGCGGCCCCTCTATATCACGCAATGTCGCGGTGGAGATCGGCTGACATCTGAGTTCAGTTATGATCCTCAGTATAATAATGGTCGTCACGCCGGGCTTCATACACTACAAAAAAAAGACACATCCGTCACATTTGGGCCGAACGAATTTTTTTTCTGTCATACATATGACACTTCTATGACGATAATTGTGACAAAACCCGGTATCATCATAGATGTGGTGGGCTCCTACTTCTATGACAAAAAATCATGACAGAAAATGGGCTTTTCGTCTTGTGCGGGCCGGAGACGCAGCTGCAAGACATTCTTTGGGTCGTCCATGACGGAAAAAATCGTGGTAGAAGCGAGGGCGAGGAAAATTTCGGGGAGTTCCCGGTTACGGTGGGTGGTCAGTGGCCGAGCGATGCGCGTTTTTCTCGTACACGTACGCGCGTGTGTGCGAGGCGTTGGATCTAACTGAACACGAGCGAGGCGTTGGGCTCTAACTGAACTCGAGCGATTGCACTGCAGGCTACGCGTTACTGAACCCGAGCAATCGATTCCTTCGCTACTGCTGCTAACTGAAGCCGATCGATGCTGCCTCTCTGGATGAACAGTGAGCATTGCCAGGGGGGGTGGATGAACAGTTAGCCGTGGGAGTGGATGAACAGGACCCGTGGCGTTGCCTCTGGATGAACAGGACCCCGATTGATCGATCCGGTTGGGGCTAGATGAACAGGACGACCCCGTGGAGGGCTGGATGAACAGTAGACGATGGAGGGGTGCCCGTGGAGGGGTGGTTGAACAGTAGCCGGTGGAGTAGCGTGCGGTGGAGGCTGGATGAACAGGAGCCCGTGGATGAACAGTCATAGGTGGAGGGTGGAGGAGGTCGACGGTGGATGAACAGTAGCCCGTGGAGGCTGGAGGAGGTCAACGGTGGAGATGAACAGTATCCCGTGGAGTCCCGTTTTGCGGTACGCCACACCCCTCCCAATCAACAGGACCCCCGTTTCGACCGTAGCGCTCCAACACAAGTCCGTTTCGTCCGGTTTGCGGTACGCCACACCCCTTCCGATCAACAGGACCCCCGTTTCGACCGTATGAGGTCCGTTTCATCCGTTTTGCGGTACGCCACACCCCTCCCGATCAACGGGACCCCCGTCTCGACCGTAGGAGGTCCATTTCCTCCGTTTTGTGGTACGCCAGACTCCTCCCTATGAACAGGATCCCGTTTCGAACGTGGTCGGTCGAACACAGTGTCGCTTCCTCCGTTCTGCGGTACGCCAAGCCTCGTTTCCATCGCCTGTTTCGTCCAAGCCCTCCCGATGAACATGACCACGCATTCCGTTCCGACCCAGCCGGTTGGTTCCCCATGAACACGACGACGATGTTGTTTCTCCATTCTGACCCAGCCATGTACACGAGCCCTGGCCATACGTATATATGCGCAAGTAGGCGTTCGAGACCCCGCCCGTATGTACACATACATGGCCGTATTTTCATTCTTGCACCCTGGCCATTGTACGTACATGTACATGCTACGTGCGCACCTCTACTACGACACGTGCGCGCCTCTACATCCACCAGTATGTACGTACACGTTCGCGACCAGAATGACAACACTACGTACGCTTCGACTAGGTTGGTCTCGACTGTCAGGCACTTCCTTGCGTGCGAAGATGTAGCTGGTGGGTCCCAACAGTCAGGGGGGCAAATCGTTTTTTTTGCCTGGACGCACTTCCTTGCGTGCGAAGGTGTGGCTAGTGGGTCCCAGCAGTCAGGGGGGCGAATCGTTTTTTTTCGGACGCATTTCCTTGCGTGCGAAGATGTAGCTGGTGGGTCCCAGTAGTCAGGAGGGTGAATTGTTTTTTTTCGGACGCACTTCCTTGCGTGCGAAGATGTAGCTGGTGGGTCCCAGCAGTCAGGGGGCGAATCATTTTTTTCGCGAAATACGGTGGCCCGTCCGGTGGGTCCCCACTGTCAGGTGGAGGAAAATTATTTTGCACATAATAAGGAGGCACTTCTGATGGTGTGGTGTACCCAGCTGTCAGCTTCTCCACGTACAGTCCACGTCCGATGGAAGTCGTTCCTTAACCATGTTGACCACGCTGCGCCGAGAGCGCCACGGCGGTGGACGACGGCGAGGCCTAGGAAGGGGACGACACGGAGCCGAGGAAGACCTGGCAGTGGATGCAAACGCGGAGAGGAGTACGTGGGTTCACTGGTTCGGCTGCGTTGTCGTTGCCGCAGAATAACATGGGGTGTGGGTGAGTGGAGGGATGGCCTGGCCAGTGGTGGGAGTAGTAGGGGGCGGTGAGGCCTCCGCGGCAGCACAGCCGGCCACGGGAGGCAGGAGCAGGCGGCACGACCGGCGCTATTGGCTGCTTTGGGCGGCTGGAGCAAGAAGACCAGAGGTTCAAGAAGCACGACTGCCGTTGGATGGACATCGTACGGTCACTGCAGCTAGAATCGTTTATATTGACTAAGTTTACAAAGCCCTTGGTACGTCAACTTAGTAGGCCCACAGGTCAGCTTCCGAAACGGTGCGCCCCAGATGTCAGGGGGAGGAATCATTTTTTGGGCGGGTGAAGCTAGAATATCCGAGATTGAAGAAGAAGCACGGCATCCATTGGATGGACATCCAACGGCCACTACTGCTAGAACCGTGTGTTGACTATAAGTTGACAAAGCCTTGCATACACGTCAACTCTATTTTTTTAGGGGACGCGTCAACTTAGTAAGGCCAGAAGTGTGTGACAGAGAACTTATAGCCCATTTGAGATTTGTAAGAATGTGCAGCCCATTTTTGAATTCTAATGGAATTTACTACAGCCCATTTACGGTTTGTTAAAAGTACAGTCCATTTTAACCAACCGTTCAAAACAGAATTCAATAAAATTTCCCACATTTTGATGGGATCCAAAATATTTTTATCCCGAAATTTCTAGTCAGATTAAATACAATTTTAATATAAATTTATATTACATAAAAATCCAATGAAACATTGCGCTCACAAGAATTAATGAAATTAAAATTTTTAATATCCAAAAATAATATTTTATAAAGTAATTACGTGTTTGGTGCATTTTTTTATAGTTACTGCCCAGTTTTTATAATTACATCCCATTTATTATTTCTTAAAGCCCATTTTCTTGTTAAGCCTAATGCATCCCTCCTAGGAAAGATTTGCAGCCCAGCGGGGCGGAGAATAACAACTTGACCTTGCCTGGGTATTCCTAAAAAAAGTATAGCTGGGCTAGCCATTTTCAGCTTGAAAAAAATTAATATCTGGGCTGGATATCTGGCCTGGGCTAGACGGGCCACAACCCGCCCAGTTAATACCTGCAGCGATGTTTTCGTTGTTGTTCAGAGGAGAAAAATTAATATCTCGGCTAAACATCGAAAAACTCTGTAGTGCTCACACCTCAAAAACACAAATACTGCTCGAGCTGCTTGGTCCCAGCTGCCGGCCGCTTCTTGTGCAATTCTATCGTTTATTGACTACATAGGTCGACAATGGTGTGGGACCGTGATGTCAGGAAACCAGGAGGAAGCAAAATAAATTATAGTTTTATATATCTATATCTATATCTATATCTATACTACTTATTATATATATTTATATTTTTTATATTTTTTTATATATAGTGTATTAGTTTTGAGATGGATCCAGAGCTTCAATCATAACCGTTGGTCTCCAAAATCCAAGGGCTAAGATCAGCCGGATTTGCCATGAACAGTAGACTGGTGTTGCCTCTGCTGTGTTCTAGAATATTCACGTGGCCCTTCCAGGAAAAAAAAGGCCCATATGCGATGCCTCATGGGCTATATTTTATGGCTTGAGCGCATGACGACTTGAGCCCAGATAAGAAGGTTTGGAGGAGAATGGGAAGAAAAACTAATAGAGTAACATACAGTTTTTTAATGAACCTCCAGTGTTTTAGATGTGAATGTACACTTTTTTGTATGAATATTAAAAAAAATTGTGGGTGGAATTCCATTTATCAAAATCACTCCATTATATTTTTTTTGTGAGGAGCAGTTCCGGGAGGCGTAGGCCGACGCCGCCTACAACCACCATCTCCTCCAGGAGCACCTACAGGCGGAGGAGCAGATCACCGCGGAGCGGGCGGAGAAGGAGGCGCTGCTCGACTCGTACCGCTCCGCCCGCAAGGGCCGCCTCGAGCGCTGGCGGTACCGCATGCAGGTGGCGGAGGCTGCGGCCGCCTACAAAGAGGGTGATGAAGCAAGCGAGGCACTGTTTGGCGAGACCAAGGACGAGGCAGAGGACAATGCCGGCTCCAACGAGTCACCGCTCCGCTGTCGTCAACGAGGCCCTGCTCCGCCGAGGCCCCGCGGCGCCAACAACGAGACAGAGGACACCACCGGCTCCGCCGAGGCCCCACCCCGCCAAAAACGAGGCAGAGGACATCGCCGGCTTAGTCGAGGCCCCACCCTGCCGGCAACGTGGGGGAGGATTTCCACCGCTCCGCCGAGGCACCGCCCGCTGGCAACGAGACAGAGGACATCACCATTTCCGCCGAGGCCCCGCCCAGCTGCCAACGAGGCCGCGCCACACAGAAAACGAGGAAGAGTAGAACACGGTAGGTCGCCGCCGCTCGGGTCCAAGTAAGGCCACCGCTGCTACCCTCCGGTTGAAGCCAAGCTAGGCAGGTTGACCATTGACGGCCGGTTAGCTTCTTGGCGACGTGGAGTCGGAGAGCTGCGCCGGAGAAGAACGCTGCTTCTACTTAACTGCTGGTGGAGTTGGCTGACTGACACGTTGGCCCAATAGGCCACATGTCAGTTACGCAACTGCACCTGCAGTTAAGTCACTGAAGCTTCTGTTCAGCTCAGTAGGACACCGGTGGGTAGCTTCGGTTAATTAATTATACCTCCAGCGCACCCCTTTTTAGTTGAAGAATGTATGAAATCTAATGAAATCCGGCATGTTTATATGACATCCTACCGTGTATGAATGAATTTATTACGATTAGTTCGAATTCCTGTATCACTGGCATTGGATGAACATGCAAAACAATACACACTAGCATTATTCCTATGGTGATCACCTCGTTTGCAGCAGTTTCACATGTATTCCCTCCGGTCCTTTCTATACAAGTTTTGTCTGCAGTCAAAGTATCTCTACTTTGACCAATCTTATACAAAAAAGTATGCACTTTCACAATGTGCGAAGTAAAAAGGAACAGAAGGAGTATAAAGAGTTTGGGTAGCTTTTTAGCGTTTCTGTACATTGCAATCAAACACACAGGGCTGGCAATTCATAGAGATCATTCAAAACAATCGATGATTATGCATCTCAGCGACTCACATGTCAGAAGCAATATTTACTTCACAATTAAAGAAAAATTGATCGACGCTGCTGACAGCAAGGGCGTCCCATTCGAAAATATAAAACGCATGTCTTAAAATCAATGAGCAAAATTTGACAAGGTTGTCCCATTCCAAAATATCAAATGCCTATGATTGTGGAATGGGCAGGGTTTGCCATCAGTTCGGACATTGACATGGCACCTCGTGCTAAATAAACCAGTTGTTCTTTTTGTGCAGTTCCACCAAAATCAACCAAATTCGCGCGTAGCTCGTATGATTTCGCCCTTATATGTTGCAACGCCTTGAACTTATCGGCACCTCCTTTCTTGTGGTGGAAATGAATGATTCGATGTATTCATGAACATTTTGTGCAGTTCCCATTAAAATCAAGCTGACCACCCCTGTTTGCACAAATACAAAAAAAGTGATTAGCATAAAGCAAATTGTACTATGAATTGACAGTTTAAATAGGCACCTACATGGTCCATGCAGAGCACACTTGTAGAAAAATGGAACTCACCAGAAATAATCCTAGAACAAAATTTTACTCGCGCATCACAGCATAAAAATGGAGATTTGTCAGTCCTTCTGAGCTAAAGTTAGTTTGGTCTTGTGGGGAGTAATGTAACCATCCTTCAACTGCTCCTTCTGATGAGAATCCAAGAACAACATTGTACTCGCTCATCACAGCAAAAAATGGAGATTTGTCAGTCCTTCTGAGCTAAAGTTAGTTTGGTCTTGTGGGGAGTAATGTAACCATCCTTCAACTGCTCCTTCTAATGAGAAGATAGACATGGCTTCTTCATCCTGGCATAATAGGAACTAGTCACTTCACGTACTCCATATTCTTCTTCAGAGGAAGATGATCCTGTTGTGCAAAGACAAGAGGACAACTAAATGCTAGCATCACTATTTGCTCAAAAAAAGGGAAAGGAAATATTTAAAACAACACAGATGAAGCACTTCTCAAGGACAATACCACTTTTTCATGATAGTATCTAAACAGTAGCACAACACCAATAGAGATGACAAAGCTCAATCATATGGATGAATTAGTGGGCGAGTACCAACCTTTGTCAGGAGGCTTATTGTGTAGAGCATACAGATCAAGCACTTCTCCGGAACCATCTGTTGCTATCTACTATGGTGGCCATGCTTACTATATACTCCTCGATTAGTTTAATGTTTCCAACATCTTTTTGTGCAGTTCCACTAAAAAATATGGTATCTTTAAAGAAGATCCCTGTTTGCACAAGTAGATAATTACGTATTACATTAAGAGTGTCATCAAATCAGTGACAAAACAATTGCTCGTTCCAGCCATAGCAATAAATTAAGATGCAAAACTATATCATTACTTGTGTCATCACAGTTCCAGTGCTTCATTACAACACCGGGAGTTGATTTTTGTTTTCCCGCTTGTTCTTCCCCTTCATCACTTGGTTCAATAACAGACAAGCTTCGCCTTCAATGTAAGATTTGGCATGTCAATTAGGGAGCACAAGTATAGCACTAAACAATGACATTAATTTTCTGATGCAAGCGGCAAAATATAGGCCAACAGTTGTGAAATATCCTTATCTTACCTCAATGGGATATTACGGTGCACATACAGATTGGAAGTCTTGTCTCCATTTGTGCAGTTCACTAAAATCAAGCAACATTATCATACAAGTAGCACAACATATGAAAGCACACTTCAGAATCATGTGAAAGAAGGCTAGTACTAACCTCTCATGATGCGGAATTCAAACAACTCACAAGAAGAAGATCTGAACCAAATTTGCCAACACGGATGGTAAGTAAGATTTCCTCTTGTGCAGTTCCACTAAGATCAAGCAATCAAGCAACGTTGTCGGTGTGACATTTTGGTTGAACTGCACAAAACACTCTTAAAACAAAAGTGTTTTGTGCAGTGCAACAAAAGGTCACAATGGCCACGAGGTGAAGTAGATAACCCTGTTTACACAGAGGTGCAAAGGAAACAATTAGTGGTCAATAACGGTGGATGACACAGAAGCCAACAAAAACAAGCATCTACCTTATCTAAATGGGAAAGAAAGCGACAGTAGCATTTCTCAAATGGTGGCATTGATTAATATTAACATAGAGATTATATTAACAATAAAATTCGTTGAACATGTAATTTGCATTTAACTGTGGCATTGCATCAATTTTCCAGCGGCATTATTATAGGGTGTTTGTTTACAGGGACATTTTGGTGTAGGGACTAAAAAAACTCTATGTCGGTCCCATCTAAACCGAACAGGAGGGACTTTTAGGGACTAAAAGTGGGCATTTGAGACTAAAAAAAGAAGACCCCGAGGGAGTCTTTTTGGGACTTTTTCCAACAGTTGCCCCTGCCACGCATCACACCTTGTCTCTATTAGTTCATTACTAGGGGCAACATGGTCTTTTAGCATGTCATTTAATAACCTCTAGTCCATGTTTAGTCCCTGGAACCAAGCAGGTAGGGACAAGGGAGTTTTTAACCAAACAGGGCCTTAGATTAACAACAACTAATGAGTTGCACAGGACAGTAGACGCACCAGCACCATGTGCGTCTACCGATGTACTGTGGTCATGCACAGTCTGTTGCAACAAAGAAGAAACAACCAAGGAGAATATTTGTGTTGGTCCCAGTTTTTTTATCTTTAGACAAGATCAGTTCGTTACAGATGTGCGTACTGCGTTTGTCATTGTTTTCCCTTTTTGACCAACGTAGGTGCTGGATAGCCAGTCTGTACTAGTACTTTCGCCCCTTCCTTTCCTCTTTGAACCACGTCCTAGATTTATGCGATACAACTTTCCCCACTACTTTCCCCCATTCCTTTCCTCTTTGAACCACGTCCTAGATTCATGCTATACAACTTTCCCCCTTCATTTCCTCTTTGAACCACGTCCTAGATTCATGCTATATACAACTTTTCCCACTACTTTCCCCCACTAATTTCCTCTTTGAACCATGTCCTAGATACATGGTATACATGCAGCTAGAGCAATGCATGTGGAGTAAGTAAATTATACCTTAAGGTTCTTGGGGCGTGGTTCGGTGGGCGACGGGACGACGGTGAAGAAGAAGGGGTCGGAGGCCCTCCCACGGCGCCGCTGGGTGAAAGTGAATAGCTGTATCGGTAGTGGATTCCCTCCCTCGCCAGCGGCGACAGCGTTAAGCCTCCTTCCCTTCCCGGTGGACGGATCATGCCGGCTCTTTGAGCAGTAGTGAGGGGAGAGAGAGGCCAACGAAGTCTTGTTTAGATCTGGAGAGGGTGAGAGAGTTTGAAGAGAGAAATTACAAGCGCTGAGGCTCCAGCGTGTATATATATACTGGAGAGAGAGTGTGAAACATGAAAACCCTAGAAAACAAGTGCCGAGGCTGCAGCTTATACGTAATGAGGTGATTATACGGTCACTACGGTCACTACGAGATCGTATAGTTCCGTATCCATCCATTTTGACCAATCAAAGAATCCTCCTCCCACAAATTATGCTCAAGTGTAGTTATCAAACCCGAGACCTCAAGTTTGATGAGCGAACAGGTTAACCAGCTACACAACCTCCTGTTATGTTCAACGAGAGTAAAATAACCTTTTATACATTCCTGCATTCGTGTGACAAGCATGTTGTGTTTTTTGTGTGTGTGTGGGAGTCATTGGGATTTCAATCATAATTGTGTCATGTGGCTTTGCTGGTAAGACTATCCACAGTGGTGCAGAAATAATGCAGCCTTAGTCACCTTACCTCTCTCCACATAGTACGTAGGGTCCCACCAGTCAGAGGGTGAAACAAACAAATTAATAAGAAAAATTAAAAGCGTCAGCGGTGTATCTTACCTCACACATCTCGCTACTGCTCGGGAACACTGTCCAATTGATCCCTCTGTTCGCTCACGTACTATTTTAAGTGAATCCTTATTATAACATGCAAACAATTTTGGGCACTTGTATTCGACTTAAGTCAGTGTGCCACCGTATCTCGTATACTTACTACTCCCTTCGTCTAGGTGTAATAAGTCATGTTAGAAGGTGCAACGGGACCAAGGTGCGTGCGTGTGCGTGTGTGCGTGTGTGTGTGTGTGTGTGTGTGTGTGTGTTTAACAGCATGTGTGTGTTAGAGAGAGCGACAGATCGACCTACTCCTACAGAGAGATGGTGTGTAGTGTACGATTTTTGCCTCGAGAGTCGGTGCATCCTCTCGTTTGCGGGCGTGTCCGGTAGGGACATGCGGACAGTTGCCACGCCCGCTCCTGACCAGCCTGGCCCACCCAAAGCCCTTCATCGCCCCCGCGCGCTTCCCGCCCGAAACGGTCAGCGCCGCTCCAAAGAATCAGTGCCGCATTCATGCCCGGGCAGAGCGGACGCGACCTCTCACTAGCGCAAGAGTGATGGTTGCTTCGTCCGTCCAACTTACTGCTGGGTCTATGTGATATGACGGCTCATTGGTCTTTATTACTAAGGTGGTAGGACTGCTGGATGTCCCACGCTTTCGGCGAAAGGAGGTACTCCCTCCATCTAGGTGTGTAAATCATGTCAAAAAAAGAGACGAGGGGTGTGCATGCTTTTAATGACTTGAGACTACCAAACACGACATGCAGTGGTTAGTTCATTGCATGCAATGCTATTAATTAGAAAATAAACATTACTCTAAGGTCTTTCGTTTTCCCCTTCTCCTTGGTCGCGGTGCACAGGCTAAGATGACTTACTCACCTAGATGGAGGGAGTACTACTAGATTACAAGTTTCTCCATTCTTATAGCGGAGGAGTGCAAGAGCAGTGAAAACACGCAGGCTCCGCGCGTTGCCGCAGAACAGCCGTATATCTCTCTGCGCAAAATTATCGATTTCATAGAACTAAAAAAAACTCTATAACCGCATGACAAATGTGGTAGCCAAAGTAAATAAACTCCCATCATCATTTGGATCATTCCACGTAAGGAAAAAAGATCAGCCAACTCCTACTGCATAATGGGATTATATTTTTCTTTTTGACATGTTAATGGGACTTAAAAGCTCACTTACATGCATGCTACCGGTGCATGCTTGCATGCAGACATGTTGATGTGATTTAAAACCCACTCACATGCATGCCATAGTATTTCTGCATGCTTGCATGTGGCTTAGTGCGGAGCCGCTCGACGTCTAGATCAGACGGCTCTTATGGACTGATTTAGTTCATCTAACGGCTACATTAATTTTGATGATGTGGCTCAAGGAGAGGATAGAGAATTCCTAGTAGTGGGGGCTAGCTATTACTAGTAGATAGGTCTTTGTAGAGATTCCACTAGGTGAACTACATACGGAACAAAATGAATGAATCTACACTTAAAATGCATCTATATACATCCGCATGTGGTTCATGGTGAAATCTCTACAAAGACTTATATTTAGGAACGGAGGAAGTACTAGTATAGTACGTACTGTAATTTATCAGCGAGATAAATTTTTACAATGCTATGAAGCTTCCAGCTTCTGTTACATGTATCTTGCATCCAAGGTTGCCCGTTGCAACATTTCATCAAATACAAAGGAGACTAACATGCATGCTATTGCACCTCAACGATTGACAAATCATAGCCAATATGTACTCCCTACGTTCCAAAATAAGTGTCTCAACTTTATGCAAACTTTAGTACAAAGTTGTACTACTACTAAAGTTGACACTTATTTTGGAACAGAGGCAGCTAAAGAAAAAAAATGATCTATGCAATCCCTAGCCCTTAAACCGTAAACCCTAACCAGGCTTATATTTGCTGGCAACGTTCGAACTTCCTAGAAAATGAAGTTTGCAACCTTTTGACCATCAGATCATTTTGTGTAGTTTCACAAAAATCGAGATGAGCATCCCTGTGGCAAAGAAATTGAAGAAGCGTGGTTAGAATAAGATTACTGGGACTAGCTGATTCACAAATACAGTACACAGAAGCCAGTAGAGGTATGTGCGGGGCAAAGAAGTAGAGAAATATCCACAGGGAGTGATGTGGGCAGCTGGAGCAGTGGTGCAAGCTGACTGTAAAGGGAGTTGTACCTGAGGGACGTAGCTCAACATTGAGGAGGGCGGCGGGAGGCGGCAACTGCCCGCGTTGCGGCAGTGAGCAAGGGACGAAGGCAACCTCACCGGCTTTGTGAGAGAGAATGGCAGGGACCCCTAATCGGGACGTGCCGACAGTGGGTTTTCGCCGTCGGCGACGGCGACCGCATCTACACTAAGCATCCACCCCTTCCCCCTGCGGACGTGATCTGCCGGGATGTTAGAGATGTGGCCATAGTCGTTTTGTGCGAGAGAGTGTGAAGAGAGAAACCCCGGCAAGCAACAGTGTAGGTTGGCCCGTCCTGACTATGTATATAGTTGAGCGGTTTCCTTTTCTCTCCATATGAACCTATCATATTGCGTACATGCCACTGAAGAAAAAAAATTATTTATAAATGACGCGGCACCTACTACTCGTTCTCCTATAACCTTGCGCTTGGCATCTCCAAAATATTAACCTTGCGATTGGCTCTTCGCCTCTTCGGGAAGTCGAGCAATAATGGTAGTGCAGTATATATCGTTCTGGCTATATGAGACCGAATGAATTGCTGCACGTCCACCATGTGGGCGAGGGTCGAGGGGCGAGGGAGAGTGCTACATACGGAGCAAAATGAGTGAATCTACACTCTAAAATACGTCTATATACATCAGTGTTTGGAGTATGTACTAGTAGTTCATATTGAAATCTACTAAAGGACATATATATTCCAAACAATATGATATAATCTCTATAACCAAGGTATTAGTAGGGACGAGGAGCAAACAGAGGGAGTAGTAATTTTTTCTCCTCGTCCTGCGAGCCACCGCGCGCATGGGCGAGGGAGCGGGCATAAGGCTGAGCAAGCTTCACCTTATCCTGCGAGCCACCGCGCCCGTGGGCGGGGGAGAAGGCGTACTAAGCAAGCTTCTCCTCATTCTGTGAGTTGATGGGACACATCAAAATTACTCCAGTGTATAGAGCCTTGCCTCTAAGGTAGGCCCCACATGGTTTGCCTCTTTATTTAATTTAGCATAACATGTCAAGTCGCAGTTTGTTTGTTCACTCGTGGTAGACGATCCTCCCTCCACCAAGTGGACAACCAATACACGTGCCAAATTACCACGTGGGCTGCCTTTTTCATACAGAAATGAGCTCCACCGTGTACCCGCGTGGGCGTGGTTGGGAAAGAGATGGGAGTACGTGCGCCGTGCATGCACCTCTTCTCTTCATGAACGTCCACCACCTGCGTGGGTGTGTGTGAGAGATACAAACTGCGTTCATGAGTGTTTTTTGTTTTGGAGTGGGGGTGGGGTGGGGGATTGATTTCGTGAATTATTTGTGGGATACGTGTCGATGACATCACAAACAAAATTTTGCATGCAATGTGTGTGAAACGGAGGCCTATCTGTAAGTGCATCTAGTGCCATCCCTAGTTGGTTTTGGAGTATTGACGACAAAGTTGGTTGAGGGACTAATGCGTTTGTGAGAATTACAGGATAACGCAGGTAGTGTCCCTCATTGATTCGGTTTACCTACCGGATATGACCCCTAAAAATGTATGAAGACATTGAAGACAATGGTGGTGTGTGAAGATGTTCACATTGAAGACTATGACATGAGAAGACATTAAGTGAAGACTATGGAGCGCGAAGACTGAGTTGTTTCGTTGTTTCCTTTTCTTCTGTGTTGAGTCATAGGAACCACCATACTATTAAGTGGGGTCCAAGTGAACTAAGTCAGAGTGACTGAAGTGATGCTCAACCCAAATCCTATGTCTTCGAGCGAAGACAATGAGAGCAAATCTTATCCAGCGCTGGATGAGTCAGCTTTGCTTGTAGCCCAAGTAAAGTTGACGTGTGTGTTTGAAATCTGACCGTTGGAACATGTGTCAGTTCCTTAGTGACCCAGGGTCATTTTGAACATATCAGGTCGGGTTGTCTTGTGGCTATAAATAGCCCACCCCCTACACCATAAATTGGTGGCTGCTCAGAGTTAGTTTACGGCTTTTGTCGTTTTGAGAGCAACCCACCTCGAAGCCTTTGAGAGAGAAATCCTTGCGAGGACAAAGCCCAAACACCCAGAGCCAAAGAGTGTTAGGCATCACTGAAGTCTTTCTGTCTGTGTGACTTGAAGACTTGTTACACTTGAGGACTGTGTATCCTCCAGCCATTTAGGCGTCGCGTTCTGAGCATCCAAGAGTCATTGTGGATTGCCGGTGAACGAAGTCTGTGAAGGTTCGGAAGTCTACCTTGAAGACTTACCAGAGTGATTGGGCGAGGACTGTGTGTCCTTAGCTCAAGGGGAATAAGGTGAAGACGTGGTCTTATGAGTTGAATCTCAGCCTCCCTAACCAGACGTAAAGTTGTCACAGCAACTGGAACTGGTCCAACAAATCATGTGTCTTCAACAAGTGACTGGTTCTATCCCTTCCCTCCTTTACTTTGAGTTTGTCTTCGTGAAGTCATTGCTTATCTATCTTATCTATTTGACTTCATTGCTTGACTACTATTGTTGATTGGCTTCATACTATCTTCCATCCTGATCCTTACTACCTAGCTGCTATTAGTCTTCGTACATTAACACTATTGCATACTTGACTATGGCTTGCTTGTTGTAGTTTATCTTCCGCTGCATATCAATTAGGTCATTTCTGTTGTTTGTCTTTGAAACTTCCATGTTTTGAAGACTTTGATAAAAATCGCTTATTCACCCCCCCCCCTCTAGTCGATAACTAGCACTTTCACTATCCATATCATATATAGAGGGTCGGGCAATCCATGAGAAGAGAGGGAGGGGTCATATCTATCGATAGAGTCGAAGAGAGGATCAAGTGGGTGGGTGCGAGATCGATGAAGAGAGCCATCGAAATTGTGTGTGTGTGCAAGTCAAAGATATAGGGCAATTGGCCTACCGGAACATTAGAGGGCACATGTCAAGTTTGTGTGTGGCAGGGAGACATGACTAGAGCGCTCGATGTATCGGTGTGTGGGGGGGAGGGGTAGGCAGAGGCCTAACTATAGAGGTAGAACGACTCGTATATGTGTTGAGAAGGAGAGACCCAGCTATATCTTGAGGGAGATCGATCGACATCCATACATAACTGAAGGACGGGAAATATGATGGGATGGAGAGAGAGAGAGAGAGAGGAGAGAGAGGGGGGAAGAGGGGTAGAGTACTGGATGGGTGATGGAGTTGCTTCTCGAAGATGGTGGGAGAGGCCTACTAGACAAACTGAGGGTGGAACTGCAATGTTATCAATAAGAGTGGGGATGTGTTTCTGTTTGTGCATGTGCGTGATAGATCTGTCGGGATGCATCCATGGATGATGAAGGGGAACCATGTGTTTGGTAAGCAAATCTAACTAGATCGGTAGATCAATTGTTGTTTGTCGGAGGAAGGGAGAGACACAACTAATGAGGTAGATCGATCGACACATGGGTAAAACCGAGTTATAAGGACCTAGCTAGCTATATGTATAGCGAGAGATCGGTCGGTGTACGTCCATTTGTTAGAGGCAAATAAGGCCCAGCGAGACAGATAGACAGAGAGAATGGAGCTAGGAGGTGGTGCGAGAGGCCCGGCTACTAGCTAGATAGGGGAAGGAGTATGCGGATGTGAGATCGATGAAAAGAGGGGCAAGAGTTTACACGCGTGTGTGATCGTATGAGAGACACGAGGCAAGGACACATAAAGGAGGAGATTGAAGGTGTGTGTGTATGTTGTAGGCAGGCATCGCTGGAGAAGTTTATCGATCGGTGTGTGTCGGAAAGGAGTTGTGGAGACTCTGGGAAAACGACCTAAATAAAAAACATGAATGTGCCCAATGGATAAAATGCCGGGGGAGGGGGAGGGCGAGGAGGGCGTGTGCATGCACGAGAGAAAGTTAGTGGTAGCTACAAAGGTTAGAGGATTGTGTGGGTGTAAGAGACTAACAAAGATCATAATTTTATATGAAAGCGGATTCATATATTTGAATAGGAGATCATAGTGTTTTAAACATATGCATGCATGAATATAGAGATGATACACGTGATGTGCACATGTTATACCATGATGTGATAATGCATGGCGTTTGCAACTCACAGCTAAATGCTGAACAATCTAAACCATACTATACATCAAACAATCTCACATTTTATTTGAATTTGTGATAATGTGTGGCGTTTGCATCTTACAACTAAATATCGAACAATCTAAACAATACTATATATCGAACATTCTCACATTTTATTTGAATTTGTGGTAATGTGTTGTGTTTGCAACTCACATCTAAATACTTGTAGGCGTAGGGGGCATGGCACATAATGTGGTAAACACATTATACATATGAGACATGGTTTAGATTATGAAGATCTAGCTAGAGCTAGAAATGTAGTGTGATTTGAAATCAAAATAAAGTGGATTCAAATAATCGAGTTTGAGTTCATATAGTACACATAGTTCATATGTAACTCGAGACTAATCATGTGGCGTGCTGTGAAGATAATACACAAATGATGGTTTAACTTGACAATAATGATGATTGTAGATCTTATTAAAACAGAGAAACGAATTCAAATGCTTTGACTTCACAACAATCATTACTGTTGATCTTATTCAAATAGAGAAATGAATTCAAATTTAGTTCATATTAAAGCGGTAGTATATATGTTTGGAATGCACTAAAACGTTCATTTGAGTAGTAGGTTGCATGCATTATGCACGTAGCAAAATATTTTAATTGAACATAACATGAATTCAAATTTTTGAGTGACATTTGTAGTGCGCATTGATTTGGTACAGTACACGTTAGGCTTGTTCGGAAATTTCAACCCGCGCCTTGTTAGCCCGAAATATTTAAGATATATCTTTGTCTCGTCGTGCTCCGACAACTCCCTCCATCTCAACCTGCGCCTTGCTATTCCGAAATTATAACGTGTGCGAAAATTCCCACCTCCTGTGAAATCCCGACACGCGAAATGCCCGTGGTACCCCTGAACCGAAAGAAGCGCCTCAAATCGGTGGGGGTACTTTCGTAACTTACCCCACATTTTGGACAAGCGCATCCCTAAGCCATGGTTCCCCACTGCCATCCCATCCGCCCATCCATTTGTACACTGTGGCTGCGAAAACCCACGACGAAGCCCCACACCCTACTCCGTCCACCACCCAGCCGGGGCCTCTTCCCCGACGACGTCGTCCACAGCAACACCTCGATGTCCCTCATCCACCGTACCGGATGAGGATCCGTCATCGATCTCGTGGTCCCGCCGGTTCAGCCACCCCGTCCTCCACCTCCAAGGAGCTGCCCCGATGTTCCCCTCGTCTTTCGCGCCACCTCCATTCCCACACCGCCGTCTTCACCTGCACCACCGGAAGAGCATCATCATCGCCGTTTCCTTGGATGAAGCTGCGGCCTAATCGGCGCCACCAAAGAGGTTGTACACTAATCGCCACATTTTTTTCTTGATTCGATCTCACGGTGCTGCCAGCGCTCGGTCCCGAGCCGACACGGTGCGGCTCTATGCACGGCGGCGTCGTCGGCCACTTCCTCCACGACGTCGCTCCCTCGGCGGCGACGTCCACATCAGTAGGTGCTGCTGCTACTTTAGCTCTCGCTCGTGCTGCTGCTCTGATCTTGCTCTTGGTCCCCTGCTTGGTCTGCTCTTGCTATTGCTATTGCTTTTGCTCGCGCTGCTGCTCTCGCTCTTGCTCTTGCTTGCAATGCTGCTCCGATTTAGCTACACTTCAGTCGACTTAATCGACTTTTGGGTCAGTCGATTTTCAGGGGGGGCTCACCGAGGTGAAGGAAGAACCAGCCGCAGCAGGGAGGGGGGCTCGCCGGAGAGGTACCAGACTATCTATCTTAGGGTTCAGGGTGGGGGCGGTGGTCACGGCGGCGGCGGGGTGGTGGTGTGGGGATTGCCGGAGAAAAAGCTCGGCAGGGGGGCTAGAGGGATGGCCGGGGCGGCGACGGACCGGTGGTGGGGAGTGTTTTCGGGGCGGGCTGGGCGGCGCACCGCCAGCCGCGGGCGGCGGGAGGCTGCTGTTTGGCCGGTGGTGGCTGGCGGCTCAGGGGGGTGGTGGTTAAAGATGAACCGCAGGCCCTTGATTTTGTATCCAACAGCTGCAAAATCGACTGACTAGAGATGAAAAAGTCAGTCGACCGACGTGTAGCCTCACCTTGCTAGCGCGTTCAGTTTCGACAGCAAAATTCAGTTTCGACAGCAAAATTCAGTTTCGACAGCAAAATTCAGTTTCGATAGTTAAGTTCAGTTTCGACAGTTAAGTTCAGTTTTGACAGTTAAATTCAGTTTCGATAGTTAAGTTCAGAGATGAGCGACTGATGTATTTTACATCTAGCACTTTTGTGGTTATGTATTTTACATCATGTATTGGAGATGCTATTAGAATTCCACTCAGGTTAACGTTGTTTGTTGTCTCTCTTGTCTTGCTTCAGCCTCGTCGTCGTACAACTCACTGGAGCTGCTCCAACGACGAAACCCTCCATCACAGCAGAGCAGTACCTCGGGCTCCATCTCCAGACGCCTAAGATCTTCTTCGCCTCCTCCGATAGCAAAGTCAGCCGTAGCATCCTCACCGGACAACCCAATCACGCTGAGATCGACATGGCTTCGCCAAAGAGGTTGTACACTTGTTGCATCTCTTTTTTACTCTACATGTTATATATATTGTCCACTGAGCACACGGATTTGTTCCTTTAGTGTCTCCTTGAAAGAGAAAAGGTAGGAATTCACTTGTCCTCCTTTTCAAATTCCTATTCATGAAGCACAAGACTAAGATATAGTAGCATAATAGCATTATAACCGTACATTTTCTTGTGGTTTGACTTAATCTCACCATGCTTCTTTGCATCATGTGATCTTCCAATTATTGTGAATCAAACACCCAGATTGGCAGAAATCATGTGCTTTTGAATTCTCTGTTTTGCACGTGCATTCCTATCCTATTCCTGTCTATTTCCTATCCACGCATTGTTGGAATCCTCCAACTCAAACGAGCCCTTATAGAATTACTTCTCTTACAGATAGTTGTCAAAGAAAACCTTGTGTGGTTTGTCCCGTTCTTGTTGTGCCGTTGTCCACCCCAGCTCAGCTGCTCCAACGACAGAAGGGTCCAGCACAGCAGGGATCCGGCCTCCAGAATGTCTTTCGCCGCCTCAGATCTTCTTCCCCGCCGCCGGCAGCCATGAAAACTGCATTACCATCATCAACCGAGCAGATGACCTCGAGGACTACACGGGTCCGCAAGAGAGGTTGCACTCTTTCGTATCTGCTTACGTTATGCATCGCTTAATATTACATGCTACTTTATCGTCCTGTTCACCGATTAGACTCCGAGTCGGCTCCAAACTAATGGTCAAACTTGAGTTTTTAAATGGTTGCGGGGTACATATCGGGGCTGCAATCAATAGTATCTATCTACTACCTGGTTAATCTCTGGTGTCTACTATGAGTTTCATTTTGGGTGGGAAACAAACAGTAAAGAAGCCATTATCTGTATTTTTTAACTGAAGCCATTATCTGCCTGCTATTATTGGTTTTGGGTCTATCCACAGGTTGCTACCATCACTCTGGATTTCTGCATGCACTCCTTACATAATCTCACTATGTTTTATTCCTATGCATGACAGTTATTGTAAACAATGGAACTGAACATGTAGAGCAAAAGAGACGAGCCTTGCGTAGCAATAAAATTTCATGCAGACGTAGCTCCATGGTAGGCGCAAAGGCAACCCCCTCCACGCATTTCGGATTGTAATCGAGAGGAAGATATCTGTTCTGAGGGGGATTCAGAAGGAGAAGACAATTCCTATTTACCCCTTGAGGTCTTCACTCTAACTTGCATGCTGATGTTGGTTATATCATGCATACGGTGTCTTGCATTGCTAACTTTATATATCAAATATGTCATCTGCTTAGTTTAGACATCCTTTGTGCGAATGACATCTGTTTAGTTTATTCATCGTTTATGTGAATTATGCAACGCCATCTTGTTTAGCCAGGCATCATATATGTGAATTTTGCAATGCCATCCTGCTTAGCCAGTCATCTTATATGTAAATTATATCAGGCCATCGTTTTTTTCGTTACATATTACATTTGTCAACAATGTTAGTACATTCAACTGCTCTTTGTGTGCATCAGCCATTTGACACGGTGATGGCAAATTCTGGAGTGAAAACAAGGTCTTCAGAGCAGACTATGCTATCTGACGAAGCCCATATCTCGCTGGTTACGGATAGCTCCTTAGAGGAGGATTCAGAGACAGATGACCAGTCCTATCCCCCCCCCCCCCGAGGTGTATGCTCTAACTTGGCAGGGTTATGTTGCTCATATCGTGCGTATGGTGTCTCGGATTGCTATGTCATTTGATTAGTTTAGACATGCTTTGTGTGAATGCCACCTGTTCAGTGTCTAATTACCATATATGTGAATTATGCATTGCCATCTTGTTGCAAGACATTATATATGTAAATTATACAATGCTATCTTGTTGCAAAGGCATTATATATGTGAATTATGCAATGCCATGCTGTTTAGCCAATCATCATGTATGTGAATTATATCATGCTATCATTTTTTTGTATTACGTGTTCCATTTGTCGACAACGTTTGTATATTCAACTACTCTTCCTGTGCATCAGCCATTTGAAGCGGTGATGGAAGTATCTGGAGTGAAAACAAGGTATTCAGAGCAGACAATGCTACCTGCTAAAGCAAACATCTTGCTTGATACAGAGAGCTCCTCAGAGGAGGATTCAGAGACTGATGACCAGTCCTATCTCCCCCCTGAGGTCTATTCTCAAACTTGGCAGGGTTATATTACCCATGTCATGCATGTTGTCTTGCATTGCTTAGTTTTTACATCATATATGGATTGCCATCTGCTTACTTGCTTACTATATAAATCATATATTTGAATTATATCATGCCATCATGTTTACATAGTACATACACATCATCTATCTGAATTATGGCATGGAAACCCATTTAATAAAGACATCATATAGTTATATCATCTCATCCTGTTTAGTGTTTACAGTCATCATATTTTGAATTATGGCATTCTATCCGTGAATGTATGTGAATTATGGCATGCCAACCTATTTAATAAACACATTATATAGTTATATCATGTCATCATGTTTACATAGTCTCATATTTTGAACTATGTCTTTCCATCTTTTTAGTTAGCCATCATAATGTGAAATTGTGTCATGCTATCCTGTTTAGTTAGCCATCATATATGTGAAATTGTGTCATGCTATCCTGTTTGGTTACACAAGATAAATATGAATTATTTCATGCCCTCTTTTATTCCCCACTATCCATTGCACCTGTCTATCATACAATGTCTATACTTTCAATTACTTTTCTTGTTTACCAGCCATTTGAATTGGAGAGGGTGATGGCAGTATCTAAGGGAGTAACAACACAGTCTTCAGAAAAGATAGTGCTACCAGTTGATGTAGATACCACGGTTGTACTTGCCCAAGGACCAGATCCACCACACATAACCCAGACTCTCACAGATTGTACCCCTACCCAGTTGGACAGAGAACCAGCTACACCCCTTCTAACCCCAACCCCCGCAGATAGTAACCCAGTTCCAGTTGACACACCACTGTCTCCACCACAGAGCACCCAAACACGAGCAGTTAGTAAGGGAACTGCAGTGCCCAAAGCACGAGGACCACCACTCCGAATCCCAACTCAATGCTTAAAGGAGAAGGCGATTTGTTCTCAGGTCAGGTTCTGTAGCTATGGTTCATACTCCTTTGCCCTTGCATTACTGTAGTTACTCATACCAACTATTTTCAAATTTGAAGGATGGAATTGAAACTCCAATGACGCAACAGGTATGTTTTAAACCTATTTCTTTAACTGGTTTGCTGTTGTAACCTGCTCTATGTTGATTTCAGTTTCAATTGAATAAACAGTTATGTTCTCATGTCATGCACATTACAAGTGTTGTTATTGCTCTATAGTTTCCCACACTTATATTCTGTCCATTCTGATTTGTCTTGAACAAATATTATTTGAACTGTGTCTCTATCTTGATTTGGCAACAAAAACTAGAATGATATAGACCATAAAGTGACCATGGTACATAGATATATGTTTGTTTCATGCTGTTATCCTGTCCACTTTACTACTGAACTCATTTACCAAAATGAGTTTCATATACAACATGGTAAACATGTGATGTGTCTGCTTGTTTCTCTTTTAGAATGCGGACAAAATATTGGAGAACAGTACCGCGTTATCCAATGGTAAAGGAAGTAATGCAGATAAGGTTCAAGATAGTGAGACATCCCTGTTGGTCTCCAAGAAAGCTGATAAAAACTATCTTGGCGACAGTGAGGGAACCCAAAAGTCTTGTCTTGATGTAGTGTTCGAGTTACTGGCCACTACTGCTGGCAAAAGCTCTTCGAACTCGCTGCCTGAATTAGTTCGTCTTCTTGAGTCTCAACTTCAAGTTGAAAGACATCGATCAGATGTGCTGCGACAGGAAGCCGAAGGACTTAGGAAGTCCCTGCAGAATTCAGATGCATATTTCCTGGTGCAACAGCAAGCGCTAGAGGATTTAAGCGCCAAACAAGAGAAAGTTAATAAGCTTGCTAAGCATCTTGCCAGCATTTTGGGTATCCAGGATATTGTTTCTTGAGATCTTCTGAAGTGGTTTCAGTTCTGGATTTGTTTTGCTGCGGCGTTTATTTGCGCTGGTCTCCAACTTTGACAACCAGTGTATATGATATGCTGCTTTGTTCCCTATATTTGCATTGGTGGCGAACTTTGATGCCCAGTGGATGTAATATGTGTAATAGCAGTGAGAGCCTAGCGTTAGTTTCTTGCTTATATATTTCCTTGTCTTGTTTATTTGTTTGCTTGTAGTCATTGCAGTTCTTTTTCCGCAGTTTGCTAGTGGCTGCAATAACCTATTTTTTAATGGGACAATTCCATTTCTCCCCCTAACTTGGGCCACCACCTGGCATTTGCCCCTAATTTTCAGGTATGCTCAAATTTACCCCTCTACCGTTAGGTGGTGTTATAAAAATACCCTTCTGCTCCGTTACCGTCCAGTCAAAGGCCTTTGACTCTGACCAAGGCTTTCCCTGGACATTTTTACCCCTCCTGACAAGTGGACCCATGCAAGAAATAAAGAGAAAGGAATAAAATAAAAATGAAATAACACACACACACTCTCTCCCTGCCAGCATGACCCCACCATGCCCAATCCCCTTCTTCCTCCTCCCAGCCCCGTTCTTCTTCTCCGGCAGCAACCAGCGCTGGGCGCGCAACCACGCACGGCGACGAGAACCGTGGTGCACGGGAGAAAGATTGCTGGGAGCGGGGGCGGCGGACCATGCCCATTACGGACGACGGGGAAACCGAAGTAAGGTCTCCGACCACGTTGGCGACCGGCGGAGCTTGGCTTCGTTGGAAGATGCGTCGAGGTCGTGGGACTCGGGAGGGGGGATTCCAGGAGCTTCGCATACAGGTCTGGTTGCCGAGGAACACGAGGAGGGAAGCCAGAGCACACTGGAGTGGGAGATCGGGGCGCAAATGTGGCCGCCCGGAGGCGAAGAAGACGACCATGGCGTGGCCGAATGGAGGCGCCCCGCGTCAATTCATTCCATTGGGAGGGCAAGGAGATAATGGCAGAGCTCCTAGACATGGAGGATGGTCACGAGAGGTCGTTGGCCTCGCGGAGACGAAGGGAGTGGCGATGGAGCTTTTTTGGTGCGGCGCAGGATGCGATCTAGAGCAACTCCTCGTCCCCGTCTCAGTGAAGCCCTTGTGAAGCTTCCTCCGCCATCCCTAATCGGTGCTTCATCCCGGAGCAGCTGCCCCCACATCAACTTGCTCCGGCCACTGGCTGAGAAACTTGTCGCCAACGAGCTTCCCGGCCACCCCGTGCATGCACACCACTCCAGGACCCTAATACTTTACCCCTAATCCTTTTTAGTGCATAGCTGACTAGTGGGCCCTTCTTGGGCAATAATCTAATTATTGTGCTAAAAACATAGCTAATTATTACAGGAAATAACTAATGAGTCACTAACATGTGGGGGGGAGTCCTCTCTTGACCTAGTCAATGTTGACTAGTTTGACTTGGCAGAGTTTTTTATTTTTATTTTGGATGGGTCCCACCTATAAGCGGCATGCACAAAGAAGGGCAAAATTGTCCAGAAAATGTACCGTAGACGGTCAAAGGCCTTTGACCGGATGGAAACGGAGCAGAAGGGTATTTTTATAACACCACCTAACGGTAGAGGGGTAAATTTGAGCATACCCGGAAATTAGGGGCAAATGCCAGGTGGTGGCTCAAGTTAGGGGGAGAAATGGAATTGTCCCTTTTTTAATACTAGGCCACAATAACCATGGGCTAATATTTACTGTAGTGACACTAGGCCTCCTACGGGCCATAGAAATAGTGGGCCTTCTACGGGCCGTAGAAACAATGGGCCTTCTACGGGCCGTAGAAACAATGGGCCTTCTGCGGGCCGTAGAAATAATGGGCCTTCTGCGGGCCGTATCATCAATGGGCCTTATGCGACCGTATGATCAATTGGCCAAACATGATCCAAACAGACCGCATTATGGCCGTAAACAGGCTAGAGTTGGAATCGTCCATTCATGGGCCGACCATAACGGGCCATAGTTAATAGGCCGAATTTGATGACGCTACGAAAACGGCCCAACGTATTAACGGACCACAAACGGGCCGACTGTAACCACGAGCTAAATTTGGCCCACAAGCAGAAAACGACAGTAATGGGCCGTAAGTAAACGATGCTAGAAATGAGCCCAAGAATAAATGGGCTCTGAGAAGGACGAAAGATAAATGGGCTGGAAACGGCCCAACGGAATAATGAGCCGTTAATGGGTATAAGGTGATACATTGTTCCTTACGGGCCAGTTTCACAACGGGTCGTTAATGGGTGTAAAGTGATACACTATTCATTACGGGCCAGTTTCACCACGGGCCGTTAATAGGCCAAGAGTTACAAAGGGCCTCATATAGGCCGAAAGACGTCATGGGCCATACATGGGCCAGAAGTGAAAACGGGCTGGAATCATATTGGATGGCCCAGTTGACGCTATTGGGCCTAATTCGGATAGGGCGTAAAGGGCCTTGGGTTAGCGGGCTGTAAATGGGCTATATGCGAACATGACGTTAACAGGCTTTCAATGGGCCGGGCCGCCACCTTTTGACCAAGTCAAACGGGCCGGCCTTTTCATAGGAATGGGCCTCTATTGGGCCGTGCCACGTGTCGAAGTATCATAGGCGCCTTCTGTCCAATGAGTGGATGACATCTGTCCCAACGATGAGCCGACACGTGTTTCCGCCAGCCAATGATGATTTTACACGTGGAAAATCACCATTGGTCGGGTCTGTTAACGGGTTATCGGATCCAAAACCCGACCCGATAGCTTAACGGCATTCCATTACGGTGGATGACACGTGTTGGTCATCCTTGACGAAAGCACTTCTGTGACGCGCGATTTATCGTCATGGAAGTGGACACTTCCGTGATGATAATTTTGGTAATGTCATGGAACACTTCTACAACAGCACAGGTATGACTATCTTGATTCTGTCATAAATTTGTCATGGATGTACATGCATGACAAAAAACGCGACCTACTGTGACAAACACGTATCATCACGGAAGTGTATTTTTTTGTAGTGATAGCCATTATCTCGTGCTGGGGGGCAGCCTCTTGATCTGTAGAGTACCAACTTTATTTGCTAGATCACGCTGCAAGTCGTATGTGTATCTCGCAGCTGATGTATCCCTGCCTCTTCGGCGAGGAGGTGCGTGTTGGTGTTCGGTTTGGTATGCCGCTTTATCCTGTCCACGAGCTGGTCGGTCTGGCTGGTCTGCCTAATTGTATTTCGATGGTATTTGCTCAAGGGCTTCATCGTCGAACTGTGGCAGCAACTTGCGCTTAGGGTAACTTTTTACATGTCGCTTGTGGTCGTATTCCTCAGCGGCCACGACCTTAGTCCACCGTTCATTAAGCATATCATGTTCGGCTTTGAGCTACTGTTGTCTCTTTTTCAGGCTCCGGGCTGTAGCAATAAGTTGTCGCTTAAAGCGTTCTTGATCGAGGGCTTCTTCTGGGACGATAAAATCTTCGTCGCCGAGGCTGACCTCCTCTTCGGACTCTGGCATTTAGTTGTTGTCCTCCGAATCTTCATGATCGGCGTGTTCGGGGCTATGTTCACCCTCTTCCCTCTCGTCCTGTTCGGACGTCGGTTTGACAAGGTATTCGGGATCTTCGGCATCATCCGGAGTCTCATTGTCTTCGGGTCTGGTATTACTGTCCTTTGCCCGACGCGATCGTTAGCGGTGCCACTGACGTCGGTGCTTTGGTGGTTTGTCAACGGGTTTGTCCTCATCGGGGATCTGGTTATCCTCGTCATCCTTTTTGTCAGGAGTGTCCACCATTTATACATTGTAACTTGAAGTGGTCGTCCAACGTCCAGTGACGGGTGGGGTCGGGTTTACTTCGACGTCGGCATCGTCGTCCATACCGTCAATTTCTTCGGACGCGTAGTCTAGCATGTCGGTTAGATCCTCGACAATGGCTATTGAGTGGGTGGTGGGTGGGGAGTAAAATTCCCCGCTCTCAGCCCCTAGCTCAGGCTGGGTGCAATTCAGAGGTAAAGGCTCCGTGATGGCGAGAGAATGTATCAATCCCAATGCTTCGTCTAAAGGCGAAGGCTAGACAAAAAGCTACGGGTCTGCGGGGCTGAGTTCGGCATGAGGCGCCGTATCAAGCCCGATCAATGCAGACCTCGACAGTTCGGAGTAAACATCCAGAGGCAGGTCGATGCCTGTGTACAAGTCGCCAGTAGGGTGCTCCACAAAAGGAGAGAGTCCGGTGGGGCTGACGCTCCTGTCCTCGAACGATGCGATCTGCCCTGGATCTAAGGTCGAGGCAGATGTAAGGATTGACCTTTGAACGAGGTCCAGTGGAGGATCCAAAGATTTTTCTTTATGGAGAAGGGGGGCGGCAACTGAGGCCGCGAACCCTTTGAAGATTAGATCTCCTCGGATGTCCGCGATGTAGTTCAGGTTTCCAAACCTGACTTGGTGGCCGGGGGCATAACTATCGACCTGCTCAAGGCGGCCGATCGAATTGGCGCGAAGCACGAAGCCGCCGAACACAAAAACTTGCTCGGGGAGAAAGGTTTCCCTGGACGAGTTGTCATCGTTGATGAAGACACGAGCCATCGATCCCGTTGTCGACGGTACAGCGGAGCTCTCAATGCAAGCACCAATGTCGGTGTCAAAACCGGCAGATCTCGGGTAGGGGGCCCAAGTTGTATGTCTGAGGACCGAAGGTAACTATGAACAAAGGACGCAGTGTTTACCCAGGTTCGAGCCCTCTTAATGGAGGTAAAACCCTACTCCTGCTTGATTATATTCGAGGGTATAGAGGTTACAAGAGTTGATCTACCACGAGATCAATTTGGCTAACCCTAGATTAGCTAGCCTAGCAATGTTATGATTCTGCCTCCGATCTATCCTCCAGTTTATATAGACACCGGAGGGGCTTAGGGTTGTACAAAGTCGGTTTTACAGAAAGGAATAATATATCCGGACATCTATTGCCATCGATGCATACGGGAGTCCTCACCGGACACGAGAGGTGGTCTTCTGTCTTGTATCTTGATGGCCCATCAGTCTAGCCCACATCCAATCGACCGACGCCCGGGGACCCCCTAGTCCAGGACTCCCACAGCCATCACTGCCACACAAGAAGTCGCGCCACATCACCATTGCCGGATGGACACCTGCCGACCGCAATGCTGCGAGCGTCCAGTCCATGGAGCGCGCAAATGGGATCAAATGCTCTTCAAAACGACGCCCCAAAGAAGGAAGTGAGGATGTCAACGCCGCTGCCCGACCCGACTGGGCCTTAGGCTTTACCCGAAGAGCTGGAACAGAGGGTGTGCAGGGAATGGACTCCACAGTGTCACCTCCAAGAAGGTGACACGACGTCCACGGACACCGACGCCATCGGCCAGTAAGACCCGACAAGCTTTCGTCCGGAGCATCGTCCAACACCACACCCACACGCATAGCACCGCACAGCTAACCCGCACACATCCCACGTAGTCATCGCGCCATGACCCAAGTAGAAGCCACCACAAACCTCGCCGATGGCTAGAAGGCGTCGTCGAGCCCGATCTCACCGAAAATGGCCAGATCTGGCATCCCACCGCCGCTGCAACACTAGGGAGGCAACCAAAGGCCGGCACACCGCTGGACAGCGCGAAGACGAGCCCCACAGAGCAGGAAGGGGAGGCGGCGCTCGCCCCGGCTTGCCGAAGATGAGTGTCTGAGCCGAAGAACCGGAGCCCGCCGATGAAGCAATCACGACTGCCACCCGCGAGAGACGCTGCTAGGAGCCGCCAAGCCGGAGAAGAGCCCCAGAGGCCTACTGGCGCCGCTACTGAGGCCACTGGCCCGCCTGGAGCCACCAAGCCACGCAGCCGAAACCTCCCCTACCTCGAGCGCCCGTTAATTAAATAGAAAAAAGAAAAGAGAAACCCCATCTAAAATAAATACATCGTCAGCATGGCTTCCTGGATTCAGTTTCACTTCACACAAAATTTCACCCCCAAAACGCATATGCTTGCAAAACAGAAACTCCTTCCACCCTTTTTTTGTCACTCTTCCAACTCAAATCTAGTGCTCACTACTAAGCAGCTATGCTCAGTAAGTACACTGCTTACTGCATTGGGTATTACCTTGTTGCTTGCAATCTTCGCTCGCAGCACCTCACCCACTAAATTAATTTGATTGCTGCAACAACACGCAAAACAACAATAGAAACTTTATTCATTCTGCCCAGATGCAACAACAATCAACCAACCAACCATGTTAACCATCCTGCACAAAGAAGCCTGTCATCTACAGCTGCTTACACGCTTCCGAAATTTATATACACATACATCTGCACTCTCCGGCAACAGCTAGCTGCATATATACTCCTATAGCCCCTACAGTACAGTACAGTACAGTACAGACTCAAGCAAGGCCCTTCTGTTTAGCTTACAGCTACTACATGTTTCCTGCACAAACACTTATATTGCATCACCATCCCCCGCTCGTCTTGCTCTTCGCCTCGCCGCCTGCTTCTGCCAGTTTGCAGTCGCTTTTTACGGCCCTTACCCACGAATCCACCTGCCACACCACGAAACGCACGACAGCAAAAACTTATATTAATGCGTGCATGGCACTGCGATGGATCATTCACATAAATAAATTCCCTTCTAAAGATCGCTGTTTCGGTTATAGGGGAAACCACTGTATTACTCACCTGTATCTCGCAGCTGCTCGAGCACTCGAACCTCAGGCCCTGCCGGGTCAGTATGAAGAAGGCGTATCTCGTCTTCCCGTCCTCCGGCACAAAGTTGGGGAGCTGCCCTACCTCCACCACGTCGCGCAGCAGCGTCGATTCCTGTGGGCTCAGGTCTGAAATGCATCGTCAAGTTTTCACCACCGTCAGACTCAAGTTCAGGTTCAGTATGCCAAAGAACACGACAGCAAGAGATATGTCATTCAGGTTCAGTATGACAAAGGAAACGTCACCAACAGAAATGTGGTTTTTAGAGCCTATGAGCAAGTATGATGTGTATTCATCTGTAACTTGATTACTTGAATTCAGGTTTAGCATGGCAAGAAGAGCAGCGTATTCATCTGTGATTGGATGACCATGACCAGTATGTCAAAGGCTTCATCTTACCTGTAGACTTCAGATAGTAGTATAAACACTGTCCTTGTAGGACAACAAAGCGAGGAAGCCAGTCATCGACATCGGCGTCGTCTATGATAGGTGGCTCCCCAGGAAGCTGAGTCCATCTCTGCAACGCACAAGAGATCATTTAGAGTCATCGGTCTGTTGAACAGCTGTCCCACGAATGAAGCTGTTTTTGGGGCAAGCAAACAACAGTGCACTGGTTTCTTACGTACACTTCTGATATGGAGGTACCCGGAAAGGCGTGCGTATCTCAAGACTTCATCAATATTTTCTAACCTGCAATGCTAAACTGTATGAATCACATCTGACAGAGAAAAGAACAAATAATATAGACAAACATTTTGGTTCAGGTGAAAATTCACACGAACGTTGAGGCTAAATATCGAAGGGGTACTTCATCATACCGGGCTTTTAGCTGGGACTCCCTTTCATCGGCATCGGCGATTTCGCTTCGTAATGATTCTACTTCAGCTCTGGTCAACTCGATCTGATAAGTCATAACAGCGGAAAATGTTAGCATTACCACAATGAATTCAGGATACAAGACAGAAACAGAGGCCATATTATGTAATTCCTGTATACTGATAAAACATTGCAACCTTGTCGTCATCCTCGTTGCTGGAAGACCACCTAATGCGAGGGATAGACAAGAGTTGCAGAAGCGACGAAGCTCCCTTGACTCGTTTCGGGGTCCAAGTACGCCTACGCGGACTATTTATTACAGGACAGGGACAGCAAGCGTGTCAGTACACCCAGGATTAAAGGAAGAGGTCGAAAATTTAAACAAGCCTTTGACAGCCATAGTTGGTTCTGCCATCAGTATCATCACCTTGGTGAGGGATCCATGTTGCTCTTACTTGTGGACAGACCATCGGCAGCGTCCATGGGCTCTTTCTTGGGCGTGAAGTGCTGCGGGAAGACCTCTATTCTTCCGTAAACATCATCCATCCAACGACGCGGGTGCTAGAAGAAATTGCATAGTCTGTTTAATGGTACATTGCAGTGTAGAATTAAGGATCGTAAGACAGTTTCGACAGCGAAGTGGTTTGCTACATACTAGTATTAGAGTATTTCCGGTACAAGCATCTGTTAGATGCATAGTTTGTTTATGTCATATGGTAGTGCAATGTGTAACGTAGATAACGAGTGGTACGACAACTTGGTACTGGATTGAAAGCAATTAGGCAGTTGAGTATAGGTATTCCACTAATTTTTGTGTGCAAAAAGGAAGCTTGGGAAAATAGTCCAGGCATCGATTGAAAGCCTCAGATTACTACCATGAGTGTGTTTGGGTGCTGTTGGTTATCAGGATCTGATAAGAATCGCTGGTGCTGGTGCTGGGCCTAGGGTAGAGCAGGTATCTGAACATAGTGGTACTAGTACTGTAGTAGTGAGTATTTGTCATCTGAAGTGAACATAGAGGCCAGCTGATTTGGTAATAAGACAGCGGGACAAGCCTGGCTAGTTGTGTAGTGGCTGAATTAAGAGGGTCAGCTGTTTGTTTGATTGATTGATTTGATTCGTAAAAAGAGAGAGTGGTAGTCTAAATCACGGCTGAAATCCAGGATTATATATCTATCTAATGGATACTAATTCCTAGTGCAAGTGCGGCCTGTAGAGCAACAGCGTCTCGTGTGGATGATATAGGTCGGTAACAAGCGGTAGGGCGAGGTCCGTCGGATTGGGAGGTTGAGATGGAGCGAGGAAGGAAGCAGGGGATGGGACGAACCTTACCTGAGGTGGGGAGAAGGGAACAGAGGAGCCTGGCCCTTCACTTGAACGGCGGGCGGAGATAAGATCTGGATCGCGTGGTCGCCGGGGAAACCGAGGCGAATCGATGGATTGGTGCGGAAGGAAGGAAGGGGAAAGCTGGGCTGGTGGGGGAGGAAGAAGACGATGGTGCCAGGTCAGAGTCAGGTCGGAGTCCAGCGCGACCACGTTCCGGACCGGACCGGACCGGAACCGTGTACGTTTTGTATTTGGGCTAACGCTGGCCTGGCCCAATCAACCACTTGCTAATACTAATACTTTAGGTTATAATATAATAATGTTTCTCCCTCGCGCCAAGGGATCCATTCCTTCTCCACAACAAACACACACTACATTACATTACATACATGTAGCATGTAGACACAGAATAAGGTTTCATCATATTTATTCATGGGGATTCTCAGCTCCAAAAATAAATAAATAAATAAAACAACCACGCCGTCTCCGGGATTTCTTCAAGAAGGCTTAGACTTTCTTTTCGACCCGATTGTAATCAGGTTAATAGAAAAAAAATCCAACATTTTCATTACAACTAATAGAGGTGGTCGTGCCCCGCGCCTCTCCAAAACATACCACATGTTTTTCTTTTCCTCTTTGTGCTGGAGTAGAGACGCCCGTGGAATCTCTGACTCGCGGAAGATGAAGAACAACCAATCCACCACATACTTATCCATATCAACATTGCGTATTACAAAATGAAAGGATAAATAGCATCATCCCCTTTAGGGCTTCTGTCCACTACGGCGGCTGCCCTAGCGAGAACAAACTACATTGAGATCGGATCGGAATCCACCCCTAACGACAGATCGGGGCGATCAATATGTGTCTAATTAAGGGGAGGGCGACCAGGAAGAGGATAGTGCAGATACTTCTTGCACTATGGCCAACGAGGGTTAGACGACATCTAGGGTTGATGGAGGAGGCGAAGGCATAAGGTAGGAGGGAAGTTGATAGCGGCGGTGGAAGAGGAGAGTCTAGGCAAAACACATAGGACATCTCAGAGAAATAGGGGGATGATGATAGTGCCTCTCAGGCGGATTTCATTGATGAAAAAAAATTGAAATACATGCACCTAACGGATGAGTAGGAGGAAGATGTGATCCTAGAGGAGGACTTGGAGCAAGATGCAGAGTCCATGGCCCTGGCCCATGTTGTCTATATAAGGCACGGCTAGGATAGGAGTTAGCCATCCCATCTACTCTTGTCGAAACATGCTCTCGGTAGCCATACATCGTCTCCATTGTAATCTCTTGCACGAAGTACTCCATCATGAATACAAATTAGAAACACGACGTAGGGTATTACCTCTCCCAAAGGGCCCGACTCTGCGTAACCCCCCTATGCGAACTCACATCTGGTACTTCCGGTCGCGTTCACGACCCTACCGAGGGTACTGACGATTCTACCTACCGAGGGCATTGATGACTCTACGTACCGTCACTCATTCAACTCCTTGAGATTTTCTTCCTTACCATAATGACATTGATCATTTTATTTTAAAAAAGCACATCTAATCTGTTACGAGCCCAATCAGGTTTTTTAGGGAGATATCACTCATGAACTGGCTCCAACCATGAAACGATTTCATTAATCTATCCAGATTATTTGCCACATCCTCCAAATCCTCTACATGAGAACCTTTATTCCTACACGCCTTGATCTGACCATCCAAAGCCAAACATTCCCTCTCCCAATATGATTCATATCTCAAATGCTTAACAATTTTACCGATGCGAGGATAACCGAACAGATGAATAATAAGGGCAATGGTCTGACCTGGAGCTGATAATGTGAGAAACCTTGAAATCAGGGAATAAAGAAGACCACTCGGGGCAAGTCATCGCACAATCAAGACACACCTTCACATCTATGGTGCCATCTTATTTTACGTCCATGGAACATCTAGGAAGCCCAAATCAAATTAATCACATTCAGAAAGCACCTCTCAAGCCGGCGCAGGTCCGCCTCGTCTCCGGTGGCCCTAGGGCCATGGAAGCGCGGTGGATCATGGCAAGGGCCGGCGGGAGGGCTCCGTTTTTAGTCGTTTTTTTCAATCTTGTTAGGGTTTGTGTCCTACTCAGGAAGGCGAGACGGCGGCGGCTCCCTGAAGATGGAATAAAGGTCTCCCCGCCTAGCCCCCGTTCCGGCGGTGCGTCTAGCATCGTTGGTGGGCGTGTGGAGGTGTGTCTCCAGCAGATCTATCTTTGGTGGATTTGCTCGGATCTGGTCGATGTTCGTCTATGTTTGTGTGTCTTCGGTTTGGATCCTTCCAATCTACGTTATTTTTCATCGGCGACGGTTGCTGTTCTGGGGTGCTGGTCCTATGGGGCCTTAGCACGACGACTTTCCAACTGTCTACTACAACAAGTTGTGCCCGATTCCGGTGATGGAGGGGCGATGACGACGGCACGCCTTCAGCTCGCTTCAGTGCTTGTAGTCGTCGCTAGATGGTCTACGGATCTAGATGTAATTTTTATTTCTGGTGTTCGTTGTACTGCCATGATTGAAGATGAATAGATTGGAAGTTTTTCCAAAAAAAAAAGCACCTCTCAAAAATTAGCCATGAGCTTACGTGACCTTGAGCTGTTTTAGTACAATCCGCTAAAAAGATTAAAAGGGTATTTTTCGTCCATTACTATTTCCTAATTGAGTTTACTTAATAAGTATTATCAGGTAATTAAATGATTTGATCCATCTCTACGCATACTATGCACGTGGATCCAAACTCAGAAGCATCTCCATGTACTTCAAAAGAAATTCACGTAAGTTGTGCAACCTTGCAATGGCGGAACGTTAACTGCCAATAGGTGTCGCTCCAGCAAGGAAGTCGTCCATCTAGGGAATTAGAAATAGATGGGAATAAATTTTGGTTAAGTACTATAATCACATGTATTGGTTGTTTGGATTGATCCTAAGGGGCAAGACCAATAGGTAATCCTTTTTTTAGGGGTGACTCGGCAAGGTCCGCAAGGATGCCGAGAGCATGAGCGCCCCTACGGCCCTTTTTTTAAGAAGCGCAAGATACCTGTGTAATTCGTTTAGAGGAAAATGACTGATAGCCAACTGTACAGGGCCCTACAGAAGTAGGAGGTGACAACATCTTGGAGAGGCGCACAAGTTCTGGGATTGTGAGAGGTTGACCCAGGCCTTGATAGATCCAACGCATCATTTCATGGCTCTTGATGGGGGTCATCATGTGCGTCCGTCAGTTAATTGGTAGCTTCCTTTGCCACATCATCGACATCGTTCTACTCTCGCATAAATTCCCTCATACTAACATGTAACACCTCTTTAGTCCCATCCACTTCCTCAGTTACATGAGTGACAAAAACAGCTGCTCCTAACACAGCCTCAATTCTCTCCATGCAAACTCTTTTACATGAGACACTCCTAAACTCTACACTCTCAGTCTCGGTACTACGGTTGTTCATGTTGAAGACAAGATCTTGGCCATGAGAGAGACGCCTCTTAGTACATGTAGTGCTCTCAAGTATAACAACGAATGCGACCTTGCGACTGAATGGTTCACTACCGCTGTTGGTGAAGAAGGAACCCCAAACTTGACATGCTTGACGCCTACGCACTACACCTCAATGCGCTCATCAGCTTCCTGCAATAACCTTGCCTAACTTCCTCATCAGCTTCGCAGCGACCTCGGTGGCCTTCCATGGCGGTCTACTTCCTCGGCTTGAGCATGTCGCCGACGTCCATCTTGACGAACCTCCCTCGCACCCTCGGCTGGTTGTCTGCCAGAGCCTTCCTGCAAGCATACTGCAGAGCACAGAATAGAAAGCATCTATCACTCTCTGATCTTCAATCTTCTTGCTGAATTACTTGTGTACTAGTAGAAGAAGAAAAGGAAGAGAGATTAGTTTGTGTACCTTGATCTTTCTGCCAAAGTTCCTCTGGATCTTCTTCTCCCTGTATCTGTTGAGCTTTTGTTTCCTTTCCTCACTTTTCAGGTCACTGATGGTCACAAGCCTCTCACCAGATGCGCACACATTTGCCGCGATCCCAATTGGAGGGGTGTTGGCACCAAGGATCTGTCAAAAAAAGAGGTAAAAAGATCCCATCTTAGGCTGTGTTGTGCTCCATGACCAATCGTAATCCATCTTTCCATTTTAGGGTGTGTTGTGCAATCTTGTACGGACCTTATTATAAATTCAACTACTGACTAGTGGCCTTCACATCTGACCCCCAAACAATTTTTACGGCATTGTTCTGTCTGATGCCCCGCGGTACCACAAATCCGTTTTAGGGCGAGCCATGTACTATTTTCACGAGACACTTTGCGGTATCTGCTAGAGATGCTCTATAGCTAGACTAGTGGTGAGTGGGCAGGGTAGGTACACATGCCCTGTAGCATCAGCTAAAGCAGTGGTGAGGCCATTAAGGGAAAGGTGGCTTTGAGCAGAATTAGCAACCTCTGAGATCACATCACTAGCTAGCTACTGCCTCTCCTTCCTTCATATCATAGCTTTTATTTATCTATAGTAGAACGGAACGGAACGGCATTTTCATGTCGAGCAAAGCACTACACTAGTACACTCTACTCCATCTACAGTGAGGTTTTTGTCCAATGCCATGAGAAAGCAACGCCTTTTAGGTTTGTTTTGTGTACTTGACGTCTCTTTTGTCGACAGCTGTGCTTACTTGGAGTCACAAAGGTGAAAGGTCATCACCATAATCCATTTTCATGTAGTGTTGTGTTGTGCAGTGCAACAGGGAGAGAGAGACAGAGACGGGGGGGGGGGGGGGGGGGGGGGGGGGGGGGGGGGAAGGAAATGATCATCACCATGCCCTCATACATACCTGAATGTCACCGTCGCTGTAGACTCGCCGGAGCCCGAATGCGGCCTCGAAGTCGAGCCCTTGGAAGTTGAACAAGTTGGGCTGCACCGCCGAACCGTTGATCCAGTCGGCCGAGTTGAGGCACCCGGAGCTGACGCTCTTCTGGAGCGAGCACTCGCCGGCGGCGGCAGCGGCTGTGGACGACGATGCCCTGAGCTTCCCGGGCACGTCCTCGACCTGCAGCATGGGGATCTTGGCGTCCAGCAGCTCGGATATCGTCTCATCGATCGCCGAGTCCTCCATGAGCTCCTTCTCGCACTTGTACAACGCCTCGCTCAGGCTCATGTCCGAGGCCTTGATGGTGTCGTTCATGGCGTTGTCGCTGCCGGACATCATGGAGATGGCGGCGGCGACGGGGTCGAGGGTGAGCAGCGGCTCCTCGATTATGGGCTCCGGAGCCTTGAACAGGTCGCCTTCTGCTCCCAGGTCATACTCTGCTATCAGGGATGGCTGCCCCATGTCTCCCTGTTATTTTTGTGCATCAAACAAAATGTTAAAGTTGGGAAGTTAACTTAATAAATATTTAATCCTACCAGAATGGTAAACAGCAAATATCTGGTAATCAAAGCTACTTATTTCTACAAGTATAATGAAGTGAACTGAACTGGGTAACAGAGCAGGGCATCTGATTCATCCATTCATTCAGTAGAAAGGAAGAAATAAAAAGCCAAGTAGTAGTAGTAGCTGTTGCTGGCTAGGTGGTACTGTACTATTTGTTGTTGTATTATAGTGTAGGAGCACATGTCAACTTGTTACGCTATCTCGGGTCCGCTAACACCAGCGTATTCGACCCACATGCATCAACCAGGGCCAACCGGAGACCAACACCGACTTATGACAGGCCTTGGGCCCTCTCCCCCCGAAAACTATCCCGGGTCCGCTAACACCAGTGTTTCCGACCCACATGCGTCAACCAGGCCCAACCAAAGACCAACATCGACTTATGACAGGCCTTGGGTCCTCTCCCCCAAAAGACTAGCCTGTTAGGAGGGGACACCCCCGTTCTTATAAGTCGTGTTATGTCTCCCCCCCGCAAGCGATGTGGGACTAAACCCAACACAACTGACGGCATTGCTATCACCACACCACATGAGATGAGAGCAGATGACAAGAGCATATACCGCCCAGGGACAGTGGCATCTCAAATTGGCCGAAATCTCAGGCTAATTCGTTCCCTCCTTCCAAATTGGCAGCTAAATAAGGCAGTGACCTGGCTGGCCTCTGCGTGAGAAGATTCAAAGTTGGGAGGCAACATGACAAGTGTTATCTGCGATCTTTTACATTAAACTAGCGATGATGCGCGTGCATTGCCATGAAACCATTAACTTAGAGGGATGAAATAAGGTTAGTCTCATTTATTTATCAAATGTTGTCAGAATTTTAAATGACCATATTAGGTTTGGGAAAGAACTAAAATCAAGATCGATTTTGGGTTGAAGTCACTTTTTTTGTCTTTGTTATTTAAGCCTTTTTACAAAAAGTTAGTCTCACATTAAAGTACAATAATGTATTTGTTTATTTATGATAGATCTCACATGTGAGTAAATTACATTTGTTTATATGTTTATTGGCGTCCATTTGGGGACATCCGACAAAATATATGTCTCTTAAAAGGTTGCTAGTTTCACATGTGGAGATGCGTGTATTTGTTTATTTAGAAAGAATGTTAGACCCATATGTGAATTCATCACCAACTCTAATCTTTATAAATAGGAAAAACAGTGAGGGTCATAAATCTGCGGTGAATTTCATGAGAAATCACAAGGCATCTGTTTTCTCGTGAATGAATGAATGAGGGGATGTTCAAATTTGTGGCGTGCTGTGATTTAAGGTTGTGGTGTCATCAGAAACTTGCAAGTGTACATCAGTAGGAGGATTTATGACATGGTGCTGGTAAATTAGGATAGTTAGAGTGGGAAAATTAGGAGTGATGGATGGATACTTTTTGTATGGAAGTGCTGATGGACGTTGACGAGTACTGTAGTACTCCCTCCGTTTCTAAATGGAAGTCTTTTTAGAGATTTTAAATGGACTACCACATACGGATGTATATAGACATATTTTAGAGTGTAGATTCACTCATTTTACTCCGTATGTGGTCACTAGTTAAAATCTCTAGAAAGACTTATATTTAGGAACGGAGGGAGTAGCTAGGAGTATAATTATATGAAGAGGGCATGATAAGCAATCTTTATCAGTAGCTAAAAATGTGCAAGCTGCAGCTTGGCAGTGTGATTGAAGGAAAAAAGGTAGGAGGAACCAATGAGTGGTTATTTTTGCAACATCAAAAGTAAAGGAAAGAAGGTAGGAGGAACCAATGAGTGGTTATTTTTGTTAATTAGTGGAGTATTATTTAAAGTTGGGAGATCTTTATCGATTTTTTTTAAATGGGAGATGAATCTAATTAAAAGGGAGGTTCTTTCAAGTCCAGTCTAGTCTAGTCTAGTCCCCCGACAGCAGAGTAGAGCAGAGGCCATCGATATCCAAGGAAACAAGAAGGGGAAGAAAGCGACATTATAATTTGTCGATTTTTTTTGAACGGTCGACGCGTAGGGGGGGGGGGGTATCCCCACCTGAATATATTGCTCAAAAAGCTCCAATGGTTGTAAGATAGTTGTTGGTAGACTTTGCCACATAGGATTTTTGATGATGTGTCATACAATAAATAAGGAAAGAGAGGAAGGTTGTATGTACATGAACCAACACCCCTTGCACAAGCTTCAATATAGAATGAGAGAGCATATTATTTATTATCTCACGTCATATTGGGTAAACTAGATACAATCCATTGGAGATGTTGTATGTTAAGGTATTGGTTGATGACATGACATATTTTACCAACAAGCTAACATACAAACTGTTGAATATGCCCTTAGAAGTGGTACCTTTTATTTGATCTCCAAAGCTGAATTGTAGCAAGAAGCAGGATCAGACAGAAAAAACTCTTGTAGTAAAATCATTTTTGTTTGATGGAACAGTGTCGGAAGAAGACCCAACTGAGTGGGTTGATGTGATCGTCCGGTTCATATAAAAAGATTTATGACCTAGTACATTTTGGAACAGTGTCGACTGCTGGGCTGGTAATCATTTTTGTTTGATGGAACAGTGTCGACTGCTGGGCTGGTAAACAACAAGTAAGGAAGCAACCATATGGGTCGTCAGGTTCTACATTTCCCTCTCATTCACTCACTCTTTTTGTCGCCTAAAAGAAAACTCACTCTTCTTGTCGTCACAAAAAAAAAACACTCTTCTTGTCGCCTCAGAAAAAAAAATCTCACTCTTCGTGTTACTGCCAGCAGCTAGCAATATCGCATCGCTATTACGATCGCATCTCTTATAGCATGATACTAGAAGGAGAAGAAGCACTCCGTTGTTTTTGGACCAACTGCCAAAGTGCCTTGCAGCCAACCAGACAACATACACACTAATTATGGTCAAATAAAAAGAAATAAAAGGACACGCTTATCAATAATAGTGACACACGCCCACATATTTATCCATTCCATCCACTCACATTAATTGGATTTCATCTTCGATTAATCGTCAAGTAAATTACTTTCAACTCTTTCTTATTTTTCATATATACTACATAAAAGAAACGTTTAAAGAAAATTACAACCCGCTGCCTTCCACCTAACTAGTTGGTTGTACGCCGCCAAACTCTTTACTCATCCCATTTTGTCGTTCATTTTTATCTTATCTGCGTGTCTCAAAAGACCATCAATCCAGAGGGCGGAGACAAGCCCCGGGCACGTCGGGGTGTGACGGCCACGTGCTCGTCCACACTATTTTTGAACTGAGCACGTAAATTACAGCAAGCTACATTCCACCTAGCTAGCTGGCCGATTGGTTGCCTGTTTATCTATCTACCACCAAAACCTTTACTCAACTGTTTTCATAGCTCATTTTCATCTTATTTGCGTGCCTCAAATGATCATCCATCCAGGGTGAAGACAAACCCTGGGCACATCGGGGCGGGACGGCCACGTGCTCGTCCACACTATTTTCGACCTGAGCACGTAAATTACAACCCGCTACCTTCCACCTAGCTAGCTGGCCGATTGGTTGTCTGTTTATCTATGTACCACCAAACCCTTTACTCAACCATTTTTGTCGCTTATTTTCATCTAATTTGCGTGCCCCACATGACTATTCATCCAGGGTGAAGATAAGCCTTGGGCACACTAGGGCATGACACACACGCGGTGTTGGGTTGTTGCTGCTGGCAAACAACAAGCAAGCTGGCAAGGAAGCAACCATATTAGCCTGTCTGCTTCTACATCTCCCTCTCATTCACTTACCCACTCTTCTTCTTACCGCCAGCACGTAGCAATATCGCATCGCCATTACGACCGCACCCTTGGTAATTCCTCTTATAGCAAGATACAAGGAGAAGAAGCACTCGATTCTTTTTGGACCGGCTGCCAGAGTGCTTTTAACCAACCAGACAACGTACACCCTTATTATGGTCCAATAAAAGGAAATAAGAGAGTACACTCTTATATATAATAGTGGCACACACCCACGAATGTTCATCCATTCGATCTACTCATATTAATTGTAACTCTTCCTCGATTAATTGTCAAGTAAATTACCTTTAGCTCCATCTTATTTTCCATATATTACATATAAGCAATGTTTAAAGAAAATTACAACCCGCTGTATGCAAAGATTAGGATAGCAAGGGAAAAGGTACTCACAAGGTGGTGGTACATGGTGGCGGCGGCGACGTCTTTGGGTGCGGCAACAACAGTGACTTGATGTTGTTGGTGCAGGAGAGGCAGGGGTGGCAGCGGCGGTTGTGCCAGTGCAGCAGAGGATGAGGGAGAGAAGAAGGAGGAGTAGTCTGGGTGGGGATGGGAGAAGACAGGGGAGTAGGAGTAGGAGTAGCCCGACAACACAGAAGAGTAGGCGGAGAAGCTAAAGCCCGCATCGGCGAACATCTTCTTCTTCTCTGTTGACTGTTGGATCTCTGCTTCTTGGCTTTTAAGAGGAGGAAGAAGGAATAGATGGATATCCGGATGGATGGATTGTTGGTGTATGAAGGAATGTATTGGGAGAGTTTGGAAAGGCCGCCGTAGGAAGGATTTATAGGAGGAGAAGAGGTGGGGGGGATAATGAGCGGCGGGGGAGGGGAGGAGGAACAAAGAGACAAAAAAGAAAGAAAATCCACGCTGGTGTCTCCATCTTGGTGGTGGGCTGGGTTGGTAAACTACTAGCAAGGAAGCAACCATATGGGCCCGTCCGGTTCTACATTTCCCTCTCATTCAATCACTCTTCTTGTCGCCTAAAAAACAAAAAGAAAACTCACTCTTTTGGTTACTGCCAGCAACTACCAATATCGTATCGCCATTATGATCGCACCATGGGTAATTTCTCTTATACCATGATAGAAGAAGGAGAAGAAACACTCGGTTGTTTTTGGACCGACTACCAGAGTGCATTGTAGCCAGCCAGCTAGACAACATACACCCCTCATTATGGCCAAATAAAAGGAAATAAAACAACACACTCTTATATATAATAGTGGCATACACCCATGATGTCCATCCATTCCATCCACTCACATTAATTGGTGGAATTCATCCTTGATTAATCGTCAAGTGAATTACCTTTAACTCCCTCCTATTGTATATATATTAGATATAAACAAAGCAACTTAAAGAAAATTACAACCCGCTGCCTTTCATCTAGCGCTAGCTGGCTGATTATACGCCGCCAAACTCTTTACTCATCCATTATTGTCATTCATTTTTATCTTATTTGTGTGCCTCAAATGACCATCCATCTAGAGGTCAGAGCCCCAAGCACGTTGGGGCGTGATGGCCATGTGCTCGTCCACACTATTTTTGAGCTGAGCACGCAAATTACAACCCGCTACCTTCCACCTAGCAAGCTAGCCGATTGGTTGCATGTTTATCTATCGACCAAACCCTTTAACCAACCCTTTTTGTCGCTCATTTTCATCTTATTTGCGTGTCTCAAATGAACACCCATCCAGGGTGGAGACAAGCCAGGGCATGACACCAACGCGGTGCTAGGATGTTACCGCTGGCAAACAACAAGTAAGCTAGCATGTAAGCAACCATATTATCCCATCTCCTTCATCTCCCTCTCACTAATTCACTCACTCACTCTTCTTCTTATTGCCCGCAACTAGCAATATCGCATCGCCATTATGATCGCACCCTTGGTAATTCCTCTTATAGCAAAGTACAAGGAGAGGAAGCACTCAATTGTTTTTGGACCGACTACCAGAGTGCATTGTAGCCAACCAGACAACACACACCCTCATTATGGTCAAATAAAAGGAAATAAGAGAACACACTCTTTTATATAATAGTGGCATACACCCACGATGTTCATCTAGCCACTCATATGAATTGTAATTCATCCTCGATTAATCGTCAAGTAAATTACCTTCTGCTCCCTCTTATTTACCATATTACATATAAACAATGTTTAAAGAAAATTACAACCTGATGCCTTCCACCTAGCTAGCTGGCTGATTGGCCGACTGTTTATACGATGCCTTCTAAGAGCATATCCATTATTTTTTCAACTGGGATTATAACTATTGCGAGAAATAAAATTCACATCACTAACTTCTTCATTAGTGATGGCATTCACGTTTACCTCTTCTTTACCTTTCATGACGGAGATGAGTTCTTCAAGCTTGGTTGTCAACTCCACATTGTTTTCTTCAATTGCATTCACTCTTTTGGTGGTAGTTCTTTCAACATGCCATTGGGCATGGTTTTCTTACATATCATCAAGTAGTTTCTTGGCATCATCTATGGGCTTTCCCATGATTGTTTCTTCTGCAGTTGTATAGTTTTTTATATATGATTTAAACCACCATAAAACATATGAAGGACTAATTATTCCTCCATGACATGGTTAGGATAGTTCCTTATGGCTTCTTTCATTCTATCCCACGCAAGCTCTAGTGGCTCACGTTCTTTCTGCTTGGAACCTGTAATCTAAGAACGAAGTTGCATAACTTTTGCAGGTGGATAAAACTTAGATAAAAATTTGCTGCAACAATCAGCCCAAGAAGTTACATTGCCTCTAGGTAAAGCTAGAAGCCATTTTTTTGCTTTTCCTCTCAGAGAGAAAGGAAATAGACACAACTTCAAAGCGTCTAGGTCATAATCTCTAATGCGTGTCATGTTGCACAATTCAGCTAAATTATGCAAGTGCATACCGGCATCTTCAGAAGCAGAGCCTCCAAATTGATCCTGTTGAACCATGGAAACTAAGTCGGATCGCGTCCGGCTGGTGCCAGCATCAACAACCGCCAACAGTCGTCAGTGGCGCTCTGCACCGCGGCCATGACCTCGGCCCGCAACCAAAAGTACGGCCCAGATGACAGTCAATCCTCCTGATCGTGCAAAGTGGCAAGCAACTTGGGAAGCACGCAAGACGAAGGCGACCAATCCTCCTGCAGGAATCGATGATGTCAATAAACTGATGTTTATCTGCATGCATGCTTTTATTGTGTTTTGTCTTGCGGGAATCAAATCAAAGTTGTTCTTCTCCTAGTGTTGTTAAACTGGGACAAGTTTTCTCGTTGAATTTGTGGTCTCTGGAGGGGAGTTCCATGCATGATTTGTTGAAAATATGTAATTCAATAATATGTGCTGCTCATGCATTGCAAAAACTTGTTTCTTAACTTGTGACATTTCTGTGTGATCGCTTCAACTGGTTGTTTGTTTGTTTGTTATAATCTGCTATCATTTTTAAGAGGGCATAAACATAAATTGTTTGTTGATCTCCTGTCATTTTTAAGTGAGCACCGGTGACAAGTTGATACATGACAATCATGGAGATAACTTAAACTCATCCAAATATAAGGATGCTTTGATAACGTCAGTATTGTTGCATGGTTGCCTTCACCTGCCTACTTCTGTTCTAGTATTTTTGGTAGCAGTACATTTAGAGTACTGAGTACCTGGGTTTCTACTGTAGAGAAGTTTCACTGACCTTTTTTTTCTCGAGTACGAGTTTCACTGACCTTTTAACGGGGGCTATGAAAATCATTTGTATATGATGGGTATCATGTGTGCGTAGATATATATTAACAATCATTTGTATATGGAAATACACCAACAATCATTTGTATATGTATTATGATGGGTATTGTTTTGTCTGGACCAACGCGACGATGTGGCAACATTCAACCTTGAACATTACTTTTCATATGTACTCCCTCCGTTCCAATGACTCAACTTTGTACTAGTACAAAGTTGAGTCGTCTATTTTGGAACGGAGGGAGTATATATCATTTTTGATGAATCTATACTATTTTCAGCTTACCACTCAAAATAATGTCTCATAATTTTTAGTCATAGTTATAAATGTTTGACTTGAAAAATTTGTAACAAATCCTGTATCTATGCACACATGCAGTATGTACAATAGAGAGTCCACTTCACCACTAGTGCAAATAAATACTCAAAATGAAACTTCCTAATTTAATGATCTTTCTTCCCAAACTCAGCAAAGTCTGTGTGCTATATACCCTTGAAATACGCCCTAGGTGTCCAAATTATATATTTGAGATGTCGTAAAAATTGTCACAGGGCCAGAAATGGGCCAGAAATACCATAACATACGACCTCAGCCTGGGCCCCAAAATAGCCATGAGGCAACAAAGTGATGATCCAACAAAATCTGCAAACTATTTTACGGCCAGGTAGAAAGCAAAATGACAGATCCAAACTTTGCATAATACTGTACTGTATTCATCAGATTTGGACTTTGTTTGTGAAAGCAAGCACAAAGGGATCAAATCAGTCTTCTTCCTCTTCTACACTAAAGAATGAATTACAACACAGAGTTGCGACACCGTAAACTTAATGTGTCATCCTAATTGCCGTTTTCCCCCTCCTGTGGCTCAGTCACAACAACCTAGTCTTCATCACGTCCCCGTTCCCTCCCTGGAGCGTCTCATACTCTCGTCGATCAGCTTGAACGTCTTCTTTACAAGTTTCTGGTCCAGCGCCGTCGTTCTGTAGATCTTGAACACCCGTAGATCTTGAACACCCGGTCCACACGGTCCGGCTTGCTGCTCTGGAAGTAGACCTCCTCAAATTTCTTCTTCACAAACCTATAGAAACAAAACACTATCAGTAAGCTAGCTAGGTAGCTCACAGATTTCTAATAATGTGGTGATAAGCGTGCACTCACTCATAGGCATGTTCCACATCCTGTTTGCCAGGCGCGATCGGCTCATAATCTTTAAACCACTCGCACACGGTCAAAGGAACCTACATAAATACACACAGAAATGTGAGAGCATGCTTGAGTATTATCACTACCAAGCTTGCAGCCCTCGGTGGGTACAAAAAGTGCTCCTTCGTTAGTCATTACCTTTTGTATTTTCCTCTCAAATATGTCGAATTTGTTGAGGAACAGCATGAACGATGTTTTCTGGATCAAAAACAATAACAACAACATCGCATCAAGTAAGATCCAGAAAAAATACCATGAGGTTGAAACAGGAAATTTGAAATACAGACCTCAAAACATCTTTGCTTTAGTACCCAGTCGAACAGTTCCTTCGTCTCCATCATTCTGTTCTGTGTCTCGTCCTCAAACAACAGCTGATCATACCTGACATTAACAGCCTCCAAACATTAGACCAAAGGCTGTCTGTCACAGGCCCTCTAGATTCAAAGGCATAGTTGAAAGATACTTTACATTGAAAGTAGATTTATTGTAATGGCTTTGCAGAACGTATGCTCTATTTTGAAAGTTCACATGCTTTGCAGAACGAATGCTCTATTTTGTACCAGGAAGCATCCATACATGCAAATATTTGCTAGTGTCAGTACTAATGAAACTAACTGAAAGGTTGCTTACATTTTAATTTGTATAGGAATGTACAAAGTTTTATAATATGCTGGTTTTAAATAATAAATTAAAGCCAAAGTAAGAAACACAACAGCTAAACCTGACAACCAAAAATATATCAAGCACAGGAAAAAGCTTTCAGATGCAACTTCCATGTCACTCCTTTTGCAGTGCTACCCACCACTCAGAACTTCAACATTAAGAGGTAGCTCAGACTAACTTGGCCGTTTAGAAATCATACTTACTCGCTAATGGCAGCGCAAAAGATGACGGCATCGACGCCTTCAAAAAGATGAATCCACTTCCTCCTCTCATTCCTTTGACCTCCTACATCGTACAACCTGTATACCTCTCCGCCTCTTTTACTCTCTCCAAGGGGGCTGCAGAGAAACTACACAGTTAACTTCAGTCTGTCATTCTGTATTGAGCAGAGCGAAAGACATGCAGACCTCAAGTAAATATATTACCTAAATTGAATTTCCACAACCCCATTTGTCCGTACTCTGGCATGGAGCACATCCTCCTGGAAAATATCTCAAAATGTTAAAAAGAGAAATACTGCAGATGTATTCTTAAGTAAGAACGGCAGAACAGCCACCGGCAATTTGGTGTTCATCTTCATCATTGAACAAGCATCAGTGCATAAGCCTATAGTAAAGGTTCTGATCTGCCGTCTGGTGTTCATCGTCTGAACACCAAAGTAGCTTTTGATCGACAGTTTACAGTTTGGTTTTTCATTCTACTGACCCTAGTTATGCAGTGTAATGGTCGCTCCTCCATCAAATATTCGATATCGAAATATTAGCTCCCAACAGTTTACAAAAGAACAAGGAATATCCATCTGACAACCTCAAACTCAGATGAAGGTTTCAGTACACTGATAGCCAATATCAAACAGATGATGCTCCAGACAGGAATTATATTGTGGATTATCACAGACCTTTGTTGGTATATAATCTGGTTCAGCTAATCGGTCCAGATTCTCCATGAAGTAGTGTGCACAATCAGGAACTTGCAGCACACTTCCACACGAGTAAGTTTCCTACAGATGCATTTCTTTATGATTAAATTGGCTGTTGACAGTATACATAATTCAGAAACTGAAATAAGAAGTTGTTTTCACCTGAATGGCTGAATCTTCCCATAATTTTCTTACATCCTGTACGAGTTCTTTGTTAAGGAGTGGGTAATCCAACCTGCCTCCGATTTCTGATAGTTTTTCTCCAATCTCCTGTAGATAGCAGAGCAGTACACCATAAATAAACAAACTCCATAATCTCAATGATACTGTAAGGCATACGATGTGAAGCTGGTAACCAGTATCCTTCGCAACAATTCTCAACAAGGAACTGGTTTCAGCACCATCAACAAAAAGGCAACAGTAAGGCCCTGAAAGCGCTTGAATCTAAAGAACCAACAATTTAATGAAAATTATTTGAGCTTATGAAGAACTACCAAGTTACTCCCTCCGTTCCTAAATATACGTCTTTTTAGAGATTTCAATATAGACTACATACTGATGTATATAGACGTATTTTAGAGTGTAGATTCACTCATTTTGCTCCATATGTAGTCCGTATTGGAATCTCTAGAAAGAATTAAATTTAGGAACGGAGGGAGTAGTATTCTTTCTCTGAAGAAGTCAAGTGTAATAAACAAGTAAAGTGTACATATTTCCCAGTTATCAGAAGAACAATAATTTGTGGAAAATCAAAGCACTGATACATAAAAAGGGCAGGTTAGAGAAAAAACTCTGTATATTTCATTGGGCTGAAACATATCCGAAAATGACAGTGGAAAAGCAGCAACATAGTTCGATTATAGCCTAGCTCTGCTTAAAGCAGGTGCAATGTCTGAACAGGTTCAATTATAGCCTAGTTCTGCTTCAGCTGTAACAAGTTGCGAGACATTGGTGTTTCAGCCCAAATGTAACTCTACTTACTGAACATAATATAATAGGATGTACAAACCTGATTATCCGGGGATATAACATGTTTTGAAGACTCAGTTTCCAGTTGGGCAAGCTCTTTAGCTCCATCATACAGTATCTGTGCAAATTAAACTCATTACTCAGGAAAGGATGTGCAGACACACTCCCATAAAAATAACATCACAAAGCTGCCTACATAATCTGATCCCCGCTAGGCAATAAGAGGAAAAATACATTAAAACACACCCTTTCCAGTATTGGCATACTTTGATTGTCTGGAACACGTTGGCATGGATGACCGGCATATAGCCCTTGAGTTCTGCCTCGTCGAAGCCGGTTCGAAAAAGAAGCTTAATCTGAAGATAAGCATTCAGTAAACGTAAGGCATACTATTTTGTCATGGGGATAGTGATTTTCCAGGGAAGAAGAATACAATGGGATTCTTGCCTGCTTAAATATCGTGGACTTTCCTGATTCTCCAGCACCTTAAAAAGAAAGCATCACCTATTAGGAATTGGTCCTGAAGCGTGCTAAAAAAGACGGCTATCGTGAATTGGTCCAAGTAATATTTCGTAGGATCATTGTTTTCAGTGTTCTATTAATGACAAACATGATAAGGCTAGCAATTTTTTCAAAAAAAAAGGAGATACACAAATGAAGTTGGCTACAAAGATTTAGTTGGATGAAGCAGTAAATTGTGAAGATAGAGCTTGGCAGTACCGAGAAGCAAGAGCTTGTGGACGTGCTGATCCGCCTTTGTCTCCTGCAGAATCCGCCGGTCGATGTCTGCAGACTGTGACAATCGAGGTGTGTGTATCAGGACAGGATAGGAGGAATCAAATCAAATCAATGAATCAAGTGCTGCAGACATTTAAAGTGGAACGGAATGGAATGGAATGGAAGGAAGCTTACTCTTGTGTTGTCGGCTGCCTCGGCCTCGTTTACGGAGTGAGGTCTGCTGCAGGAGGAGCCCATGGTTTGAAGCGCGCACGCGAGCATGGACATTATTATTCTAGACGGGCGCGTGGTCTCATGCTTCCTTGCAAAGACAGACAGACAGACGCCTAGATCCTCCTAGTGCATTCCGGTTGATGAGCGAGGCAGATAGCAGCTGTCCACTAGACAGACAAAGAAGGGTCAGGCACATGTTATTTTCTGTCCTGGTGCAAGCACATGTTATTTTTCTGTAAAGTCAATGGTTCAACTGTATTCCTATGCATGTCTCATGTTAAGCCTGTACTCTGTTATTGAATTGTATCCTTGTAGCTATCTATCTTTACCTGCAAGCTGCAACTTGAGCCATAGCCATAAAACTGAATTGAAGAGAGGAAAGCTGCTAATGCTAGTAGGGAGGAGGTGTTTGTCTGGTTCAGTGGAAAGGTAAACGTAAATGGGAACTGATTACGCACAAACCCCATTTTGTTTGGTTCTACATACAGTGTAAAGGAGGAAACAGATCAAGATTGAAAATGAACAAGAGATGGATTAGTAACCCTAACCTTGAGATCTATCTGCAGTAGGAGGGTGATGGAGAAGGAAGAGATGGGCTCCTCGTAGGCAGCTTCAATGGTCCGGCGTCGGAGGCGACTGATGTGGCGAGGTCGATCCCGGCGGCTGGAACAGGAGGAGAGGACCCAAGGGGGTCGCGGCGGCGGCGGCGGCGGCGGCGGCGAGATGGAGGGGATGAGTGAGGAGCGGGGGAGGAGCTGCCCCTATGGAAACCTTTTCTTTTACCCTGGAACTGATTACAGAGCAACCATGCTTTCTTTCCATCAAACCCCCTTTGCCCTGCCCATGTGCGCCCTAGGGAGTAGCACTTCAAGGCTAAGACCAACTCTAGCACACACCTTAAAACAAATATACTGTAAAAATAACTGCCGTTTTAAGATTTTAGAGCAAAAAGTCCAGATCAGATACTGTAAAACCGGGCATACTGTAAAAAAATTGAGGTAAACTGTAAAAGAAGCCTCACAAACCACATATGTTCAGTAGTAGCGGGCCTATCTTCTTCCGTGTACCGCAAACACTATAGAGCCTGGCGGGAGGGAAGTTCCCCTCGCCGATCTTCCCGCGCAGGCACGCCTGCCTCCGCCACCGGCCTCGCACCGCCCCGACCCCCCCCCCCCCCCCCCACCGCCCGCTCCTCGGCATGGAGATGCACGAGGCCGTCGTTGTCCGTCCTAAGGTCGCGCTGTTGCATCCAGCAAGGGCAGCTCCGGACTGCCGCGGGCGAAACCGCCCTGCCGCCAGGCGAAACTGCGTCGCCGGCGCCTCCCACTAGTAGAAAACATGGCTTTGGTCTTGGGCAGATAAGAGCATTAGTTCCGGTCGTGTTACAAACCGGGACTAATGGAAGCATCAGTCCCGGTTCGAGAGGCTAGGCCGCCGGCCGGCCTCCGCAGGCATCAGTCCCGGTTTGGCTGGGACATTTAGTCCCGGTTCCAGCCATCCCTTTAGTCTCGGTTGGTGTCTGGAACTAAGACTAAATGTGAGGCAATTAATCCTAGTTTTAGGCGGACTAAAGTTTTGCCTATATATATGCACACACCCATCTCCTCTGTTTTTTGTCCGTGGAAGGGTGGAGGTGTGGGCTACTCTGTTTTTTGCCTGTATATGCACATGATGTGTTCGATGAAATGTCGGAGCCACACTTAAGCTTTCTCCTCTGTTCTTCCTCCAAGCTACATTTTCCCCAAGATTTGTCTAGGTTTGACGGTGCACCAACTACACAAGAGTTCTAAAAAGTTAGCAACTTTATCCTTTCATCTCTCACTGCTAGTTTAGCTCATTTCAAATGCTCTAGAAGTAGAGTGGCTTGTGAGTTTTTAGTGGAGGAGTGTATGTTGGAGTTGTTTTGATTTAGATGCACAATTTGATTTAGTTGTACGAAATATGTATGTGGCAACCGTGTGGCAGATTGTAAAACCGCCACCCGATCTCATCAACGTCCATGGAAACGATCCCGCCTGGCAGCCTAGATCGAACTGCGCCGTTCCGCTAAGTGGGATTCGATCCCTCAACCAACAGGTTCGCATGTAGGCTGAGTACCACTGGGATAATTTCATTCGCATGTGCACAAGTAGATTAGCTAAGTATTCAGGCAGTCAGAGTTCAGATGGATCCAAACCAAGATTGATGCATCTCGTACTCGCATAAATAGAAAAGCTTGGGCAACTAGATGCAGGAAGGATCGTTCTACTTGTCTCGGATGTGATGCCTATATACATGATCATTGCCTTGGATATCATCATAACTATGCGTTTTTCTATCAATTTCCCAACAGTAATTTGTTACCCAACATATGTTTTTTGTTGAAGAGAGAAGCCTCTAGTGAAAACTATGCCCCCCGGGTCTATCTTTATCATATATAAAATCCAAAAATACCTTCTTGTAATTTATTTGTCGTTCTTTTATTTTGTGTTATTGTTTATCTATCTACCATTATCAGTCTTGATCCTTGCAATTAATCGCCGAGGGGATTGACAACCTTGATCGCGTTGGGTGCAAGTATTTGTTCCTTTGTGTGTAGTCTTGTTCACAAGGTCTTGTGTGGTTCTCCTACTGGATTGATAACCTTGATTCTTAACTGAGGAAAATACTTATCTCTACTGTACTGCATCATCCTATTCTCTTTGAGGAAATCCCAATGCAGCTCACAAGTAGCATTAGGTGATATATCAGGTTAAGGATGGCCCAAGGTGTAGGTTGGTGCCAAGGCAGCCCATCGGCTGATATACAAAAGAGCAGCGGATGGGCAGGGTAACATGATGGTGGATGCAGGGGCGAAGGTAGGATTGGGCCAAGCCAGGAGTCGGTCACACTACACTGTACCTAAGGGATATGAATATTGTGTATGGGCACGTGGTCGTCACGCCGCGCGTGCATGGAGCTTGTCTTCACCCCTAGATGGATTTTCATCTGAGGCATGCAAACAAGATGAAAATGAATGACAAAAACGGGTGAGTAAATGGCTTGCCGGCATATAAAGAGCCGACCAATCAGGCAGGTAGCTAGATGGAATACAGTGTGTTGTTATTTTCTTTGAAAGTTGCTTATATGTACTATATATACAATAAGAGGAAATGTAATGTACATGGTGATTAATCGCGGATGAATTCTAATTAATGTGAGCTAGTGGATGGACATCATGTGTGTATGCCATTACATAAGAGTATATTCTTTTATTTCTTTTTGTTTGACCATGATCGGGGTGTATGTCGTCGGGTTGGTTACAACGCATTTCATTGGTCCAAAAACAATCGAGTTCTTCTTCTCTTTCTTTCACTATAAGAGGTCACCAAGGGTGCGGTCGAAATGGTGATGCAACAATGATATAGAAAGAAGTAGGGTGATTTCGGTAAAGGCGATGTGATACGTCTCCAACGTATCTATAATTTTTGATTGTTCCATGCTATTATATTACCCATTTTGGATGTTTATGGGCTTTATTTTACACATTTATATCATTTTTGGGACTAACCTACTAACCGGAGGCCCAACCCATATTGCTGTTTTTTTTGCCTATTTCAGTATTTCGAAGAAAAGGAATATCAAACGGAGTCCAAACGGAATGAAACCTTCGAGAGCGTGATTTTTGAAACGAATGTGATCCGGAGAGCTTGGAGTGCAAGTCAAGAAGCTCCCGAGGACCCCACGAGATAGGGGGCCGCGCCCCCCCCCCCCTTAGGGCGCGCCCCCTGTCTCGTGGGCCCCTTGGGCGGCCACCGACGTACTTCTTCCTCCTATATATACCTACGTACCCCGAAAACATCCAGGAGCACCACGAAACACAATTTCCACTGCCGTAACCTTCTGTATCCGCGAGATCTCATCTTGGAGCCTTCGTCGACACTCTGCCGGAGGGGGAATCGACCACGGAGGGCTTCTACATCAACATCCTTGCCCCTTCAATGAGTTGTGAGTAGTTTATCACAGACCTATGGGTCCATAGTTATTAGCTAGATGGCTTCTTTTCTCTTTTTGGATCTCAATACAATGTTCTCCCCCTCTTTTGTGGAGATCTATTCGATGTAATCTCTTTTTACGGTGTGTTTGTCGAGATCCGATGAATTGTGGGTTTATGATCAGATTTATCTATGGATAATAATTGAATCTTCTCTGAATTCTTTTATGTATGATTGAGTTATCTTTGCAAGTCTCTTCGAATTATCAGTTTGGTTTGGCCTACTAGATTGGTCTTTCTTGCCATGGGAGAAGTGCTTAGCTTTGGATTCAATCTTGCGGTGTTCTTATGAAGTGACATAAAGGGTTGCAAGACACGTATTGTATTGTTGCCATCGAGGATAACAAGATGGGGTTTATATCATATTGCATGAGTTTATCCCTCTACATCATGTCATCTTGCTTAATGCGTCATTCTGTTCTTATGAACTTAATACTCTAGATGCAGGCAGGAGTCGGTCAATGTGTGGAGTAATAGTAGTAGATGCAGGCAGGAGTCGGTCTACTTGTTATGGACGTGATGCCTATATACATGATCATGCCTAGATAATCTCATAACTATGCGCTTTTCTATCAATTGCTCGACAGTAATTTGTTCACCCACTGTAATACTTATGCTATCTTGAGAGAAGCCTCTAGTGAAACCTATGGCCCCCGGGTCTATCTCTTATCATATTTGCTTTCAATCTACTTTTATTTGCATCTTTACTTTTTGCATCTATATTATAAAATACCAAAAATATATTTATATTATCATACTATCTCTATCAGATCTCACTTTCGCAAGTGGCCGTGGAGGGATTGACAACCCCTTTATTGCGTTGGTTGCGAGTTCTCAGTTTGTTTGTGTAGGTGCGTGTGACTTTTGAGGAGCCTCCTACTGGATTGATACCTTGGTTCTCAAAACTGAGGAAAATACTTACGCTACACTTGCTGCATCACCCTCTTCTCTTCGAGGAAAACCAATGCAAGCTCAAGATGTAGCAAGAAGGATTTCTGGCACCGTTGCCGGGGAGGTCTTCGCTCAAGTCAAGACATACCAAGTACCCATCACAAACTCATCTCCCTCGCATTTACATTATTTGCCATTTGCCTCTCGTTTTCCTCTCCCCCACTTCACCTTTGTCGTTTTATTCGCCCTCTCTTTCCCAATCTCCTCCTTTCTTTCCGCTTGCCTTTTTCTGTTTGCTTGTGTGTTGGATTACTTGTTGCCATGGCGCAAGATAATACCAAATTGTGTGATTTCTCAAATACCAATAATAATGATTTCCTTAGTACTCCGGTTGCTCCTCTTAATGATGTTGAGTCTTGTGAAATCAATGCTGCTTTGCTGAATCTTGTTATGAAAGATCAATTCGCCGGCCTTCCTAGTGAAGATGCCGCTACTCATCTAAACAATTTTGTTGATTTGTGTGATATGCAAAAGAAGAAAGATACGGATAACAATATTATCAAATTGAAGTTATTTCCGTTTTCACTTAGAGATCGTGCTAAAGTTTGGTTTTCGTATTTGCCTAAAAATAGTATTGATTCTTGGAACAAGTGCAAAGATGCTTTTATCTCTAAGTATTTTCCTCCCGCTAAGATCATCACTCTTAGGAACGATATTATGAATTTTAAACAACTTGATCATGAGCATGTTGCCCAATCTTGGGAAAGAATGAAATTGATGCTTCACAATTGCCCTACTCATGGTTTGAATTTATGAATGATCATACAAAAATTTTATGCCGGTTTGAACTTTGCTTCTAGAAATCTTTTAGATTCGGCCGTGGGAGGCACCTTTATGGAAATCACATTAGGAGATGCTACAAAACTTCTTGATAATATTGTGGCTAATTATTCTCAATGGCACACCGAAAGATCTTCTAGTAAAAAAGTGCATGATATAGAAGAAATCAATGTTTTGAGTGGAAAGATGGATGAACTTATGAAGATGTTTGCTACTAAAAATATTCCTCTTGATCCTAATGATATGCCTTTGTCTTCCTTGATTGAGAATAATAATGAATCTATGGATGTGAATTTTGTTGGTAGGAATAGTTTTGGAAACAATTCTTATAGAGGAAATTTTAATGCTAGACCGTTGATACGTCTCCAACGTATCTACTTTTCCAAACACTTTTGCCCTTGTTTTGGACTCTAACTTGCATGAATTGAATGAAACTAACCCGGACTGACGCTGTTTTCAGCAGAACTACCATGATGTTGTTTTATGTGTAGAAAAGAAAAGTTCTCGGAATGACCTGCAAATCCACAGAGGCACTTTTTGGAATTAATAAGAATTTTTGGGCGAAAGAAATACACCAGGGGGCCGAGGGCCTGTCCACGAGACAGGGGGGCGCGCCCCCCTGTAGGGCGCGCCCCCCTATCTCGTGGGCCCCCTGGACCTCCACCGACCTCAACTCCAACTCTATATCTTCCGTCTCGCGGGGAAAAAAATCAGAGAGAAAGTTTCATTGCGTTTTACAACACAGAGCCGCCGCCAAGCCCTAATCTCTCTCGGGAGGGCTGATCTGGAGTCCGTTCGGGGCTCCGGAGAGGGGGATTCGTCGCCGTCGTCATCATCAACCATCCTCCATCACCAATTTCATGATGCTCACCGCCGTGTGTGAGTAATTCCATCGTAGGCTTGCTGGACGGTGATGGGTTGGATGAGATTTACCATGTAATCAAGTTAGTTTTGTTAGGGTTTGATCCCTAGTATCCATTATGTTCTGAGATTGATGTTGCTATGACTTTGCTATGCTTAATGCTTGTCACTAGGGCCCGAGTGCCATGATTTCAGATCTGAACCTATTATGTTTTCATGAATATATGTGTGTTCTTGATCCTATCTTGCAAGTCTATAGTCACCTATTATGTGTTATGATCCGACAACCTCGAAGTGACAATAATCGGGACACTTCTCGGTGATGACCGTAGTTTGAGGAGTTCATGTATTCACCATGTGTTAATGCTTTGGTCCGGTTCTCTATTAAAAGGAGGCCTTAATATCCCTTAGTTTCCACTAGGACCCCGCTGCCACGGGAGGGTAGGACAAAAGATGTCATGCAAGTTCTTTTCCATAAGCACGTATGACTATTTACGGAATACATGCCTACATTACATTGATGAATTGGATCTAGTTCTATATCACCCTATGTTATAACTATTGCATGAGGAATCGCATCCGGCATAATTATCCATCACTGATCCATTGCCTACGAGCTTTTCATATATTGTTCTTTGCTTATTTACTTTTCCGTTGCTACTGTTACAACTATTACAAAAACCCAAAAACATTTATCTTTACTGTTGCTACTGTTACCATCACTATCATACCACTTTTGCTACTAAATACTTTGCTGCAGATACTAAGTTATCCAGGTGTGGTTGAATTGACAACTCAACTGCTAATACTCAAGAATATTCTTTGGCTCCCCTTGTGTCGAATCAATAAATTTGGGTTGAATACTCTACCCTCGAAAGCTGCTGCGATCCCCTATACTTGTGGGTCATCAAGACTAATTTTTGGCGCCGTTGCTGGGGAGCATAGCTCTATTCTCTGAGTCACTTGGGATTTATATCTGTTGATCACTATGAAGAACTTGAAAGACGCTAAGACCAAGATTTTGCCCTCAACTATGAGGGGAGGTAAGGAACTACCATCTAGCTCTGCACTAGATTCTCCTTCCGTTATTAGTAGGCTTGCGACACCTAAACCTGCTACTGCTATGAATTCTGATATGTCGCATGTTATTGATGATGCCACTTCTGCTATGCATGATGAAAGTACTTCTATGCGTGATACTACTTTGCCATTAGGTGAATTTCTAGATGAACAACTTGCTAGAGTTAGGGGGAATGAAAATATTGAAGAACCTATTATTGATGATAGTGATGATGAACGTTCCCCCAATGATTATGTATTACCTGTTGTTCCTAAGGGTTATGTTATGCATGAAGCAGCTGCTATGGAAATTCTTGCCTGCAATGATAGAAATGATCTTAAGAAATTATTAGCTAAATGGAAGCAGCAGTCTCTTAATGCTAGAATGAAACCCGATCCTACTTTTGCTACTTCACCTATATGTGTTACTGATAAGGATTATGAATTCTCTGTTGATCCTGATATTATTACTTTAGTTGAATCTGATCCTTTTTATGGCCTTGAATCTGAAACTGTTGTGGCACATCTTACCAAGTTGAATGATATAGCCACCCTGTTTACTCATGACGAGAAGTCTTGCTATTTATATATCCTTAAGATATTCCCGTTCTCATTAAAGGGTGATGCTAAGACTTGGTATAATTCTCTTGCTCCTGGTTGTGTGCGTAGTCCACATGATATGATTTATTACTTCTCTGCTAATTTCCCAGCTCATAAGAAACAAGCTGCCTTGCGGGAAATATATAATTTTGTGCAAATCAAAGAAGAGTGTCTCCCACAATCTTGGGGGAGGCTTCTCCGGTTACTTAATGCTTTGCCTGATCATCCTCTTAAGACAAATGAAATACTTGATATCTTTTATAATGGACTAACCGATGCTTCCAAGGACCACTTGGATAGTTGTGCTGGTTGTGTTTTCAGGGAAAGAACAGTCGACAAAGCTTAAATATTATTGAATAATATGTTGACTAATGAAAATAATTGGACTCTTCCTGAGCCAGTTCCTGAAGTAATTCCTGAACCAATTGAGCCAACTCCTGAGCCTATTCCTAATCCCACTCCGAAGAAGAGAGGTGTTTTATTTCTCAGTCCTGAAGATATGCAAGAGGCAAAGAAATCAATGAAAGAAAAAGGTATTAAAGCTGAAGATGTTAAGAATTTACCACCTATTGAAGAAATACATGGTCTTAATTTACCGCCTGAAGAACCACATTGTCTTGATATCCCGACATAGGTAGTAAAGGTAAATTCTCTCTATAGATATGATAAAGTTGAAATACCCTCTACTAAATTTCATAGCCCATGCTTGGATGAATTTGATGACTTTATGGCTAGACAAGAAAGTTTCAATGCTTATGTTGGTAGAGAGTTAAAGAATAATGCTTTCGAGATAGGACGCGTAGGTGATAATCTAGCTAGAGTTAAAGATGAACTTCACCGCGTTAGCAAATATGCTTCTATGGTTGCTACTCAAGCTGAGCAAGTACTCAAAGCTCAAAATGATTTTCTTGATGAGTTGAATAATGAAAATGACTTTGTCGTTAGAGTGGCTACTAGAACTGGTAGAATGACTCAGGAACCTTTGTATCCTGAAGGCCACCCTAAAAGAATTGAACAAGGTTCTTAGAATAATAATCTAGATGTTCCTCGTTCTTCTAAAAAGAAGAAAAAGATGAATGATAGGACTTTGCAAACTTCTAGTGAACCTAATGTTGAAACACTTGAGAATCAAAATGATACTTCCATCTCTGATGCTGAAACACAATCCGGAGATGAGCATGAACCTGATGATAATGCTAATAATGATGTTCATGTAGATGATCAACCTAGTAATAACAATGATGTAGAGATTGAACCTGCTGTTGATCTTGATAACCCACAATCAAAGAATCAACGTTATGATAAGAGAGATTTTGTTGCTAGGAAGCACGGTAAAGAAAGAGAACCATGGGTTCACAAACCCATGCCCTTTCCTCTAAACCATCCAAGTCAAAGGATGATGAGGATTTTGGGCACTTTGCTAAAATGATTAGACCTATTTTCTTACGTATGTGCTTAACTGATATGCTTAAAGTAAATCCTTATGCTAAGTATATGAAGGATATCATCACAAATAAAAGAAAGATACCGGAAGCTGAAATTTCCACCATGCTTGCTAATTACACTTTTAAGGGTGGAATACCAAAGAAACTTGGAGATCCGGGTGTGCCAACTATACCATGCTCCATTAAAAGAAATTATGTTAGAACTGCTTTATGTGATCTTGGAGCTGGTGTTAGTGTTATGCCTCTGTCTTTATATCGTAGACTTGAATTGAATAAGTTTACACCTACTAAAATATCTTTGCAAATGGCTGATAAATCAACTGCTATACCTGTCGGTATTTGTGAGGATGTGCCTGTTGTGGTTGCAAATGTCACTATCTTAACGGACTTTGTTATTCTTGATATTCCTGAGGACGATAGTATGTCTATTATCCTTGGTAGACCTTTTCTTAATACTACAGGGGCTGTTATTGATTGCAACAAAGGCAATGTCACTTTTCATGTTAATGGCAATGAGCATACGGTACACTTTCCGAGGAAACAATCTCAAGTTCATAGCATCAATTCTATTGAAAAAGTTTCAACTATCATTTTTGGAGGTTTTGAATTTCCTCTCCCTACTGTCAAGAAAAAGTATGATATTCTTATTGTTGGGGATTTTCATATCCCCGTTGAGGTAACTTAGTGTTATTCGAAATTTCTCCGGTTCCGTGTTATTCGGAATGAGTTTGTTAACAAGACTTGATCAACCTTGTTAGCGGGTTCATTTTGATGATCACGAGATGGATGAAACTAGAAGGCACAACCTTCTGTACCCTCTTTTTACTTTCTGTTATTTAGAATAAATAAAGCAAAAATAGTATTATCCGTCTGTTTTCTGAATTATCCGTGCATTAAAAAATAGTCCGAAAATAAAAGTGCTCCAAATACCCTGCAAATTTAGTATGATTTTTTTTGGAATATTTGAGGATTTTAGGCACTGAAAACACTGCAGGAGGGGCAAGCACCAGGCCACGAGAGAGGAGGGCGCCCCCCTGTCTCGTGGGCCACTAGTGGCTCCCCTCCACTTATGCCAGCACCCACACACTCCATCTTCTACCCAAAAAATCCCCATCCAGCTCAAGCACGAGTTCTAGATCGTTTTGCTGCGATTTTCGATCTCTTAGATCAAAGCTCCATTCACAGAACTGCTTTGGGAGATTGTTGCTTGGTATGTGACTCCTCCATTGGTCCAATTAGTTTTTGTTCTAGTGCTTTATTCTTTGCAATTTTTTGCTGCTTAGGTGACCATGTTCTTGAGCTTGCATGTTAAATTTTTGAGGTTCCAAGTAATTCTAATGCATGATTTGGGCTCTAGACACTTGTAGGAGTAGTTGCTATCAATCTTGTTTGGTTTTATGCACTTTTATTTTGAAGTTACTAAAATTTTCAGAAAATTTTAGAAAATATTGAGGAAACTTTTGAGGGGCTCTTCTAGCCAAAGCTCCTAGGAAAAACAAGCTAAAGAGAAGGAAAAAGGCAAGTATAATCTTCCTCGCTTAATGGAAGTATGACCCTGTGAATGGCCATGTGATGATTTCTTGAAAGGGGCCAGAATTCATGAAGACTTTCATGCTTTAATCGAGACTGCAGGCCTCACCGGTTTCATCAATGACCGAATCGATCAGTATCTCTTACTCACCAATACTTTCGTGCAAAACTTTTATTTTTGTCCTAAGAAGTCACCGCCTGAAGTATCATTTCATTTATATGACGAGTTCAAAGAAATGTCTTTACGTCATTTTTGCGCGGTATGTAGGATACCTTAGGAGGGAGAATTAGAGGAACCCCATCGTGAAGATGTGGCTGGCTTTGTTGATATTATCGCTGTAGAGGAGCCAAAGAAGGGTTCCGAGGCGAAAGTCTCTAGCATACACTTTCCTATTTTATGCTACTTTTCCATATTCGCTAGTAGATGCTTGATTGGTCGTGGGAATAGTGGAAACTTGAGTGTTCCTGATATTACCATGCTTCAACATGCTTTGCTTGGAGACAATAGTTTTAATATGGGTGCCGTCGTTGCGAAATGGCTAGCCCTTAATCATACAAAAGGCCCCATATTTGGAGGTATCTATGCTGCACGTCTTGCTAGACATTTTCAGATACCCATTAGGCACCATGAGGAAAAGGAGACAATATTGCCTCCTCACATTCTAGATTACAAGAACATGGTAGCACATAAGTTTATTGTTGACAATGAAGATAGGATGCTCTTGTATAAACTTAGATTCAATGAGAAACACTTTGAGATTATTATTTTGCCTGCGCCTCTGTTGTTTGATTTGCTTGCAGAAAAATTTCTCGTTACACCGGAGGCGGTGAACAATCATCGAGTTCAGGCCACTCCAGAACCCGAACCTGAGTCGGAACCTGAGCTGGACCCTTATCGTGCATCATCTGTCCAGTGGGATCCGGAGATGACCAACTAATGGTATCCTGATTATACCTCTCATTACACCGGAGAGAGTAGCGGCGGTCCTTGGTATTAAACCAACTTAGGCCAAAAGCCTAAGCTTGGGGGAGTACGTATTTCTCACCGACTTTACGTTCATGTTCACACACTAGTCGTCGGTGCTCATACTCTTTCATTGTATTATCCATGCTAGTTTAAATTCCTTTTTCTAGTTTTCTTCTTGTGTGCTTGATAAACCTTGAGAAAAACCAAAAAAATAGTAGTTTAATTTCCATGCTTGTAGTAGAAATTTAAATGAAAATCCAAAAAGATTTCTAGTTCTTCTTCTTACTTGTTGGGAGCTTTCCCGTGTAAATAGTTTTCTTTTCTTTTCTTTCCTTTGGGGGTCGAGATGACCATATTGAAAGTGTTTAGTGGCTCTCATATGCATGATTGTTTATTTAACTTAGAGCCCATATTACTTGTCTTCTCTTTTGAGTTGAATGCTTGCAGATTCCAGCTTAGTCCAATGCACGTGCACTCTTATTATTATACACATCGTTCGGTTGTGCAAGTGAAAGGCAATAATGATGATATATGATGGACTTATTGGGATGAGAAAAGCTGGTATGAACTCGACCTCTCTTGTTTTTGTAAATATGATGAGTTCATCGTTCCTGAGTTAGCTATTATGAAGTAAACATATTTGCAATGACATTTAGAGATTATAGTTACTTGTGCCATGCTTGATTAGCTATGAGTTATAATGGTTTACCTTGCATGCCAACATGCTATTAGAATGATTATGATGTGATATGATGGGATGGTATCCTCCTTTGAATGAATCGAGTGACTCGATTTGGCACATGTTCACGCATGTAGTTGAATCAAATCAACACAACCTTCACGATATTTATGTTCATGGTGGATTATATCCTACTCATGCTTGTACTCGGTGTGAATTAATTTTAATGCATGCTTATGACTGTTGTCGCTCTCTCAGTTGGTCGCTTCCTAGTCTTTTGCCAGCCTTCATTTGTACTAAGCAGGAATACTGCTTGTGCATCCAAACTCCTTAAACCCCAAAGTTGTTCCATATGAGTCCACTATACCTACCTATATGCGGTATCTACATGCCGTTCCAAGTAAATTTGTATGTGCCAAACTCCAAACCTTCAAATGATATTCTGTTTTGTATGCTCGAGCAGCTCATGTTACAACTAGGGCTGCCTTTATCTTCCATGCTAGGTGGGTTATTCTCAAGAGGAGTGGACTCCGCTCCTCATTCACGAGAAAGGGCCGGTAACCGGGATGCCCAGTCCCATGATCCAAAAGATCAATGCAAATGAAAATAATTAAACAAAACTCCCCCAGGGCTGTTGTATGTTGGAGGCACTCGTTGTTTCGAGCAAGCCATGGATTGATGCTTGTTGGTGGTTGGGGGAGTATAAACTTTTACCATTCTATTTGGGAACTGCCTATAATGCATTTAGTATGGAAGATACAACCATCTCATAGGTGTTGCGTTGACAGCAAAAGTATACCACTCAAAATGTTATTCAATCTCTATTTTAAAATCGAGCTCTGGCACCTCTACAAATCCATGCTTCACTCCGCGAAGGGCCTATCTATTTACTTTTATGTTGAGTCATCATCCTTCTTATTAAAAGCACCCGCTAGAGAGCACACTGTCATTTGCGTTCATTATTATTGTTTCATATTGTGTATGACTTGACTGGATCTCTTTTACCATGAATTACAATGTTTACACTACTAGGGAAAACCTTATACACAGAATCTTAGCAGTAGCGTGGTTTAAAAATAGACGCTACTGCTAATTAGCAGTAGCGAGCTTTAGGAAAGAGCGTTACTAATATCTAAGTAGCAGCAGCGCTCTAGGTGAAACGAGCGCTACTACTATAATTGCCATGGTGTTGCCTTCAGGCTAGATATAGTAGTAGCACCCTTCCATGGGACGCGCTACTGCTAAAGTACTTAGTACCGGCGTTTTTCCTCAAAACTCGCTACTGCTAAGTATCACCGCAACTAATTAAGTTTAGTCCCATACTGCTAAGCGAACAAGGTGTTTACCACCTTAAATATGTTACTTCTCAACCTATCTCGAGCACTTGGTCTTCATTGAACTATATGTGTATGATTTGTGGCTGCAATATGAATCCTCGCATGTACCTATACAGGTACAGTGAGGATTCATGTTGACTATTTAGATTCTACACAAAAAGATCAATGATGACCAATGTATATTTTTGATGTTTTTACATTGCTTAGACTCAGAGCGTTTTTTCAGGACAAAGCATTGAAATAACCGCTTCCATTAGCAGTAGCGTTTTTCACTAAAACGCGCTATAGATAAGTTAGCTATAGCGCGTTTTCCTTATGAGCGCTACTGCTAGTTCGACTTAACCACCCCCCCGGCTCAAAATTTCACTAAGTCCTCCTCCTCCCCCCCCTCCCCCCCGGCGGCCTGTTCCCCTACTCCTGTCGCCGCCGCCCGAGAGCCCGAGCCTGCCCTCACCGCCGCCGCCCGAGCCCGCCCTCAACCTCACCGCCGCCGCCCGCCGCTGCTCTCGACCACACTGTCGCCGCCCTCGACCTCACCGCCGCCGCCCTCGACCTCATCGCCGCCGCCCAAGCCCGCCCAGGACCGCCGCCTCCCGATCCCGAGCCCGCCCTCGCTGCCCCTACCTCCATCGCCGAGCACCTCCCCGCCATCGTCTCTCCCTTTGTAAGCCCCCACCCCTCCCCCACCCCCTCTCTCTTTGCTTAGTTAGTAGATGATTTTAGTAGTAGTAGATGTTAATTTAGGGTTCATAGATAATGATTTTTAGTAGTAGTGGATATTAATTAGTAGTAGTGATGGTAAACTAGTTGTATAATTAGCAGTAGTAGATGTTAATTAGTAGTAGATGTAGTAGTAGATGTTAATTAGTAGTAGTAGATCTACTAGTTTCTTTCTATTTATAGTAAGTTTATATTTAGTAAGAACGAGTTGAATTAATAGAACTAGTTTAGTTTTAGTTGAACTAGTTTAGTAAGTAAATTAATAACTAGTTGAACTACTTTATTTTTAGAAAGAACTAGTTTTTTTCTATTTATAGTAAGTTTATATTTAGTAAGAACTAGTTGAATTAATAGAACTAGTTTAGTTTTAGTTGAACTAGTTTAGTTTTAGTTGAACTAGTTTAGTAAGTAAATTAATAAGTAGTTGAACTACTTTATTTTTAGAAAGAACTAGTTTTTTTTCTATTTATAGTAAGTTTATATTTAGTAAGAACTAGTTGAATTAATAGAACTAGTTGAACATGTCATATTTGTTGTTATTTTTTAGTTTAAGCAATTATTTCATGTTTTGGTTACACCTCCGAGTGGCCTATGTTTTGCCAGAGTGTTGATTAATTTCCGTTCCGGCAAATTTCAGGCGCTCAATATGTCCTTTTTTTAGCAAAGGTCATGCCGGATTTTTCCGTGAATTCTGTCATGACTTGTGCTAGAATATGTACAAGTTTAATCTTTGAATTATGAACGTAGGAAATGTCATACTCGGACGACGACAGTCTCCCGGGGGAGTGCAGCTGGTGCCACAACGATCGAGGTATGTGCGACAGGTTCGTTGAGCTGGATGAAGATCGGCGCTTCAGCATTAAGCTCGAGGAGACCTTCGATGTTGAAACGGTACGAAACAACTACAAGTGTTTTTTCATAATTAAGCATGACTTCAACTATTTCAACGTCTAATTTTTATCGTTTACAATTCGACTAGCTTATTCCATGCCATGCAAGATGCTATGTCTTGGAGAGGATGGGTTTTGAAGACCATGAAAATTTTGAAACAAAGAAAATACACCTAAGGACCCATCATGATATGGATTCTGAAGTAAATATGTGCAAGACCCATTTTGGTTGCCAAAATTGGGAAGCACTTTGCAAAATGTATGGTTTTTATGAGGGTATGATTGTCACCATGGATCTTGGTGATCCTGACATCGAGCAAGACAATATGGACATTTGGGTCCTTGTTGATACGCTTCCGATTGTACCGCTATGTGAGTTTCTCAAACATAGTTATTAACTAATTTATATTTTTTATTTCAAATCAGTTGACAACTTATTTCCATTGACAGCTTATTATGATTCTTCAAAGACTGTGCGGAAGATGGTAGACAAAACCCACTACACTGATGGCTCCAAATTAACTTATAAGGAGAAAAATCATCTGATCGCATTTTGTACTCTTCTTGAGGATTACAATAACTATTATCGAACTCCTCCAAATTATGGTGAATACGTGCCACTATTGCACGTGTTGAACCATGGTAACTTCTCTGGAGATACCCTGGTAAGATTTTTTACTATTACGACATCCGTGCATATTTTGCATACTTCTAACTAGTACATCATTGCTAACTACAAAGTTATTACTATGTTTTTCAACAGAAACTCCCGATGGATTGTGTGCCTCATCTGATGTATCTGAATGGTCACCTTATAGTTCTGAACATACTGCCAGGTAAATCTAGGGAGCTCGCCTGTGCATATCGGATTTCTAAAACCGGTGAACACATGTTCATCAAAGAATGGAAGAAATGTATGGACATTCGCAAGGAGGTTCTTGGAAGTAACATTCAGCGAAAGGCAAGAATTGGAGACAGGCTAATCTCCATTCTCCATAATGGAGAGTCAGGGGCTATCTTGTTTTTTTGCTATTTTACCTTAGAAAATGTAGTAGGTCTTAATCGAATGTAGTAGGTCTTATGAGGTACAATATGTTTATTATGTGGTAATGTGTTAGAGTTGATAATGAGGAGTACTTGTGATTACGACTAGTGACCAATTTGCTAAGTTGATATTGAGGAGGTGTTATATGACAATGATGTATTATGATGATAAGTTGTTAATGATATGATGATGATGATGATATTATTATATCATTGGGTGAAAGAACCACAGATTAGTTTCAAGTGGATGGACATCCACTTGAAACTAGTCCATGGTTCTTTCACCCCGTGATGTAATAACTCATTATGATGTAAAAACAATCTCTAAATTCCTGTTGTATGAAAACTTGTGTAAAGGTGTATGAATACAACATGAAATAAAAAAGAAATAAAATAGTAAATAATAGTAGTAGCACGGGCAAGGAGAAGCGCTACTACTAATTACTAGTAGCGCTCTTTTGTAGAAGCGCTACTACTAAGTCAATTTAGCAGTAGCGTGGGCCTAGGCACGCTATTGCTAAGCTTTAGCTGTAGCGCCTTATCAGTAGCGCTCCTGCCCGTGCTACTGATAGGCCTAAAACCCGTGCTGCCGCTAGGCTTTTCCCTAGTAGTGTTAGTCAGTCCTTGATCTTTAAAGGTGCTCTGTATTTATGTTTTGCGGTCTTAAAAAGGGCTAGCGAGATACCATTTTTCTTATATCATGTTTATCAACTGAATTGCTTGAGGACAAGCAAATGTTTAAGCTTGGGGGAGTTGATACCTCTCCAAAGTATCTAGTTTTCCAAACATTTTTGCCCTTGTTTTGGACTCTAACTTGCATGATTTGGATGAAACTAACCCGGACTGACGCTGTTTTCAGCAGAACTACCATGATGTTGTTTTATGTGTAGAAAAGAAAAGTTCTCGGAATGACCTGCAAATCCACGGAGGCACTTTTTGGAATTAATAAGAATTTCTGGGCGAAAGAAATACACCAGGGGGCCCAGGGCCTGTCCACGAGACAGGGGGGCGCCCCCCCTATCTCGTGGGCCCCCTGGACCTCCACCGACCTCAACTCCAACTCTATATCTTCCGTCTCACGGAGAAAAAAAATCAGAGAGAAAGTTTCATCACGTTTTACGACACGGAGCCGCCGCCAAGCCCTAATCTCTCTCGGGAGGGCTGATCTGGAGTCCATTCGGGGCTCAGGAGAGGGGGATTCGTCGCCGTCATCATCATCAACCATCCTCCATCACCAATTTCATGATGCTCACTGCCGTGTGTCATTAATTCCATTGTAGGCTTGCTGGACGGTGATGGGTTGGATGAGATTTACCATGTAATCAAGTTAGTTTTGTTAGGGTTTGATCCCTAGTATCCACTATGTTCTGAGATTTATGTTGCTATGACTTTTCTATGCTTAATGCTTGTCACTAGGGCCCGAGTGCCATGATTTCAGATCTGAACCTATTATGTTTTCATGAATATATGTGTGTTCTTGATCCTATATTGGAAGTCTATAGTCACCTATTATGTGTTATGATCCGACAACCCCGAAGTGACAATAATCGGGACACTTCTCGGTGATGACCGTAGTTTGAGGAGTTCATGTATTCACCATGTGTTAATGCTTTGGTCCGGTTCTCTATTAAAAGGAGGCCTTAATATCCCTTAGTTTCCACTAGGACCCCGCTGCCACGGGAGGGTAGGACAAAAGATGTCATGCAAGTTCTTTTCCATAAGCACGTATGACTATTTACGGAATACATGCCTACATTACATTGATGAATTGGAGCTAGTTCTATATCACCCTATGTTATAACTATTGCATGAGGAATTGCATCTGGCATAATTATCCATCACTGATCCATTGCCTACGAGCTTTTCATATATTGTTCTTCGCTTATTTACTTTTCTGTTGCTACTGTTACAACTATTACAAAAACCCAAAAACATTTATCTTTACTGTTGCTACTGTTACTATTACTATCATACCAGTTTTGCTACTAAATACTTTGCTGCAGATACTAAGTTATCCAGGTGTGGTTGAATTGACAACTCAACTGCTAATACTCAAGAATATTCTTTGGCTCCCCTTGTGTCGAATCAATAAATTTGGGTTGAATACTCTACCCTCGAAAGCTGTTGCGATCCCCTACTTGTGGGTCATCAACCGTTCCCTAGTAATTCCTCTAATAATTATGGAAATTCCTACAATAATTCTTATGGTAATTTTAATAAGATGCCCTCTGATTTTGAGAATAGTATGAAAGAATTTATGATTTCTCAAAAGAATTTTAATGCTTTGCTTGAAGAAAAATTGCTCAAAGTTGATGATTTGGCTAGGAACATTGATAGACTTTCGCTTGATGTTGATTCTCTTAAACTTAGACCTTCTCCTCCTAAGCATGATATTAATGAGTCTCTCAAAGTAATGAGAATTTCCATTGACGAGTGCAAGGAAAGAACCGCTAGATTGTGTGCTAAAAAAGAAAGCTTTATAAAAGCGTGTTCTTCTAGTTTCCGTGAAAATAATGATGAGGATCTTAAAGTTAATAATGCAAGTTAATAATGCATCTCCGATTAGATCTATGTTTTGCAATATGAATTTTTATGATTATGGGACTGATGATGAATCAACTTTGCCTAGAAGGCGTCCCAAGAATTCGGAGTCTTTAGATCTTAATGCTAAATTTGGTAAAAGTGAGATTGGAGAATCCTCAACTTCTAATAATGTTGAACCCACTATCTCGGATTTCAAGGAATTTGACTATGATAATTGCTCTTTAAAAGGTTTTATTTCCTTGTTGCAATCCGTTGGTAATTCTCCTCATGCTTATAGTCAAAACAAAGCTTTTACCAAACATATTGTTGATGCCTTGATGCAATCTTATGATGAAAAACTTAATTTGGAAGTTTCTATACCTAGAAAACTTATGATGAGTGGGAACCTACTATAAAGATTATAATTAAAGATTATGAGTGTTTTGCTTCGTGTGATTTGGGTGCTAGTGTTTCCACGATTCCGAAAACTTTATGTGATATTCTAGGTTTCCATGATCTTGAAGATTGCTCTTTAAATTTGCACCTTGCGGATTCCACCATTAAAAATCCTATGGGAAGGATCAATGATGTTCTTATTGTTGCAAATAGAAATTTGGTGCCCGTAGATTTTATCGTTCTTGATATAGATTGCAATCTTTCTTTCCCTATTATTCTTGGTAGATCTTTTCTTAGAACGATTGGTGCGATTATTGATAAGAAGGAAGGGAATATTAGATTCCAATTTCCATTAAAGAAAGGCATGGAGCACTTTCCAAGAAAGAAAGTCAAATTACCTTATGAATCTATCATGCGTGCTACTTATGAATCAAGTGCCAAAGATGGCACTCGTTAGATCTATCTTCGCTTTTATGCCTAGTTAGGGCCGTTAAACGATAGCGCTAGTTGGGAGGCAACCCAATTTTCTTTGTGTTTTTTGTTTTTGCTCCTGTTTAGTAATAAATCTTGCATCTACTCTCTGTTTAGATGTGTTTTTATCTTTTAGTTAGTGTTTGTGCCAAGTAGAACCTATAGGATAACCTACGATGATAGTTGATTTGATTCTGCTGAAAAACAGAAACTTTGCGCTCACGAGAAACAATTCAATAAATCATAGAAACGTGCTGTTGCATTGCTTATTTTTGCTTCTGATCAATAAGCAAATTTTCCATTATGTCCTATTTTGGTAGGATTTTTAGAGTTCCAGAAGTTTGCATTAGTTACAGATTGCTACAGACTGTTCTGTTTTTGACAGATTCTGTTTTTCGCGTGTTGTTTGCTTATTTCAATGCATCTATGGCTAGTAAATTAGTTTATAAACCATAAGGAAGTTGGAATACAGTAGGTTTAACACCAAAATAAATAAAAATGAGTTCATTGCAGTACCTTATGTGGTGCTTTTGTTTTCTTTCACTAACGGAGCTTATAAGATTTCCTGTTGAGTTTTGTGTTTTGAAGTTTTCAAGTTTTGGGTAAAGCTTTTATGGACTATGGAATAAAGGGTGGCAAGAGCCTAAGCTTGGGGATGCCCAAGGCACCCCAAGATATTCAAGAATAGCCAAAAGCCTAAGCTTGGGATGCCCCGGGAAGGCATCCCCTCTTTCGTCTTCGTTCATTGGTAACTTTACCTGGAGCTATATTTTTATTCGCCACATGATATGTGTTTTGCTTGGAGCGTCGTGTATTATATTAGTCTTTGCTTTTTAGTTTACCACAATCATCCTTGCTGTACACACCTTTTGGGATAAGCCTATTTGATTAGAATTTGCTAGAATACTCTATGTGCTTCACTTATATCTTTTGAGCTTGATAGTTTTTGCTCTAGTACTTCACTTATATCTTTTAGAGCACGGTGGTGTCTTAATTTTGAAGAAATTTCTAGTCTCTCATGCTTCACTTATATTATTTTGAGAGTCTCTTAGAACATCATGGTATTTGCTATGGTTACAAAGTTGGTCCTAGAATGATGAGCATCCAAGTTGGGTATAATAAAAACTATCATAGAAAAAGAATTGGATGCTATGATCAACTTGATGCTTGATAATTGTTTTGAGATATAAAGGCAGTAATGTTAGGGTCATGCTAGTGGGTAATTATGAAATTGAGAAATACTTTTGTTGAAGTTGGCAAGTCCCGTAGCATGCACGTATGGTAAAAGTTGTGTGACAAATTTGTTGCATGAGGTGCTCTTTTGAGTGTCTTCCTTATGAGTGGCAGTCAGGGACGAGCGATGGAATTTTTTCCTACCAATCTATCCCTTTTGGGGCATGCGTAGTAGTACTTTGCTTCGAGGGCTAAGTAGACTTTTGCAATAAGTATATGAGTTCTTTTTTAACTAATGCGAGTCCATGGACATATGCACACTTATCCTTCCACTTTGCTAGCTTTTCTTATTACCGCGCAACTTTCGCCGGTAGCATGAACCCTTTATTTACCTTCCTCAAAACAGCCACCATACCTACCTATTATGGCATTTCCATAGCCCGAGATATATTGCCATGCAACTTTCCACCGTTCCGTTTATTATGACACGTTTCATCATTGTCATATTGCTCTTTTGCATGATCATGTAGTTGACATCATATTTGTGGCAAAGCCACCTTCATAATCTTCATACATGTCACTCTTGATTCATTGCATATCCCGGTACACCGCCGGAGGCATTCATATAGAGTCATATCTTGTTCTAGCTTTGAGTTGTAATTCTTGAGTTGTAAATCCATATAAGTGTGATGATCTTCATTATCAGAGCATTGTCCTAGTGAGGAAAGGATGATGAAGACTATGATTCCCTCACAAGTTGGGATGAGGCTTCGAACTTTATAAAAATAAAAGAGGCCAAAGAAGCCCACCAAAAAGAAAAAAAGAGAAAAAAAGGGAAAAAAGAAAAAAAAGAAAAAAGAGAAATAAAAAGAGAGAAAAAGAGAGAAGGGACAATTGCTACTATCTCTTTTTCCACACTTGTGCTTCAAAATAGCACCATGATCTTCATGATAGAGAGTCTCATATGTTGTCACTTTCATATACTAGTGGGAATTTTTCATTATAGAACTTGGTTTGTATATTCCAATGATGGGCTTCCTCAAAGTGCCCTAGGTCTTCGTGAGCAAGCAAGTTGGATGCACACCCACTTAGTTTCTTTTGTTGAGCTTTCATATATTTATAGCTCTAGTGCATCCGTTGCATGGCAATCCCTACTCACTCACATTGATATCTATTAATGGGCATCTCCATATAGCCCGTTAATACACCTAGTTGATGTGAGACTATCTTCTCCCTTTTTGTCCTCACAACCACCATATACCACCATAGTGCTATGTCCATGGCTTGCGCTCATGTATTGTGTAAGAGTTGAAAAAGCTAAAGCGCGTTAAAAAGTATGAAACAATTGCTCGGCTCGTCATCGGGGTTGTGCATGATGGGAGTATTTGGTGTAATGAAAATGAAGCATGGCCTAACTATATGATTTTGTAGGGATAAGCTTTCTTTGGCTATGTTATTTTGATAGGACATGATTATTTGTTAGTATGCTTTGAAGCATTATTATTTTTATGTTTTATAAGGTTTTATTTTGAATCATCTGGATCTGAAAATTCATGCCACAATAAAGAAAATTACATTGAGAATTATGCTAGGTAGCATTCCACATCAAAAATTTCTTTTTTATCATTTACCTACTCGAGGACGAGCAGGAATTAAGCTTGGGGATGCGTGATACGTCTCCAACGTATCTATAATTTTTGATTATTCCATGCTATTATATTACCCCTTTTGGATGTTTATGGGCTTTATTTTACACATTTATATCATTTTTGGGACTAACCTACTAACCGGAGGCCCAGCCCATATTGCTGTTTTTTTGCCTATTTCAGTATTTCGAAGAAAAGGAATATCAAACGGAGTCCAAACAGAATGAAACCTTCGGGAGCATGATTTTTGGAATGAACGTGATCCGGAGAGCTTGGAGTGCAAGTCAAGAAGCTCCCGAGGGCTCCACGAGATAGGGGGCCGCGCCCCCCCTGTAGGGCGCGCCCCTTGTCTCGTGGGCCCCCCGGGCGGCCACCGACGTACTTCTTCCTCCTATTGTTGGGGAACGTAGCAGAAATTCAAAAATTTTCCTACGTAACACCAAGATCTATCTATGGAGAGACCAGCAACGAGTAGAAAGGAGGAGGAGAGTGCATCTACATACCCTTGTAGATCGCTAAGCGGAAGCGTTCAAGTGAACGGGGTTGATGGAGTCGTACTCGTCGTGATTCAAATCACCGATGATCAAGTGCCGAACGCACGGCACCTCCGCGTTCAACACACGTACAGCCCGGTGACGTCTCCCACGCCTTGATCCAGCAAGGAGAGAGGGAGAGGTTGAGGAAGACTCCATCCAGCAGCAGCACAACGGCGTGGTGGTGATGGAGGAGCGTGGCAATCCCGCAGGGCTTCGCCGAGCACCTACGGGAGAAGAGATGTGTCACGGGAGGGAGAGGGAGGCAACCAAAGGCCTTAGGTATGATTGCTCCTCCTTTTCCCCACTATATATAGGGCCAAGGGAGAGGGGGAGGGCGCAGCCTTGCCCCCTCCTCCAAGGAAGGGGTGCGGCTAAGGATGGGGAGGAGTCCATCCTCCCCAAGGCACCTCGGAGGTGCCTTCCCCCTTTAGGACTCTTCCCTTTTTCCTTTATCTTGGCGCATGGGCCTCTAGGGGCTGGTGCCCTTGGCCCATGTAGGCCAAGGCGCACCCCCTACAGCCCATGTGGCCCCCCGGGGCAGGTGGCCCCACCCGGTGGGCCCCCGGGACCCTTCCGGTGGTCCCGGTACAATACCGATGACCCCGAAACTTGTCCCGATGGCCGAAACAGGACTTCCTATATATAAATCTTTACCTCCGGACCATTCCGGAACTCCTCGTGACGTCCGGGATCTCATCCGGGACTCCGAACAACATTCGGTAACCACATACAAGCTTCCTTTATAACCCTAGCGTCATCGAACCTTAAGTGTGTAGACCCTACGGGTTCGGGAGACATGCAGACATGACCGAGACGTTCTCCGGTCAATAACCAACAGCGGGATCTGGATACCCATGTTGGCTCCCACATGTTCCACGATGATCTCATCGGATGAACCACGATGTCAAGGACTCAATCGATCCCGTATTCAATTCCCTTTGTCTAGCGGTATTTTACTTGCCCGAGATTCGATCGTCGGTATACCGATACCTTGTTCAATCTCGTTACCGGCAAGTCACTTTACTCGTTCCGTAACACATCATCCCGTGATCAACTCCTTGGTCACATTGCGCATATGATGATGTCCTACCGAGTGGGCCCAGAGATACCTCTCCGTTTACACGGAGTGACAAATCCCAGTCTCGATCCGCATAAAACAATAGATACTTTCGGAGATACCTGTAGTGCACCTTTATAGTCACCCAGTTACGTTGTGACGTTTGATACACCCAAAGCACTCCTACGGTATCCAGGAGTTATACGATCTCATGGTCAAAGGAAGAGATACTTGACATTCGCAAAGCTCTAGCAAATGAACTACTCGATCTTTTGTGCTAGTCTTAGGATTGGGTCTTGTCCATCACATCATTCTCCTAATGATGTGATCCCGTTATCAACGACATCCAATGTCCATAGCCAGGAAACCATGACTATCTGTTGATCACAACGAGCTAGTCAACTAGAGGCTCACTAGGGACATATTGTGGTCTATGTATTCACACGTGTATTACGATTTCCGGATAATACAGTTATAGCATGAATAAAAGACAATTATCATGAACAAGGAAATATAATAATAATACTTTTATTATTGCCTCTAGGGCATATTTCCAACAGTCTCCCACTTGCACTAGAGTCAATAATCTAGTTCACATCGCCATGTGATTAACACTCACAGGTCACATCGCCATGTGACTAATACCCAAGAGTTTACTAGAGTCAGTAGTCTAGTTCACATCACTATGTGATTAACACTCAATGAGTTTTATGTTTGATCATGTTGCTTGTGAGAGAGGTTTTTGGTCAACGGGTTTGAACCTTTCAGATCCGTGTGTGCTTTATAAATCTCTATGTCATCTCCTAGATGCAGCTACCACGCTCTATTTGGAGCTATTCCAAATAACTGTTCTACTTGGAGCTATTCTAAATTATTGCTCCTTTATATGTATCCGGTCTCTCTACTCAGAGCTATCCGGATAGGTGTCAAGCTTGCATCGACGTAACCTTTACGACGAACTCTTTTACCACCTCCATAATCGAGAAAATTCCTTAGTCCACTAGTTACTAAGGGTAACTTTGACCGCTGTCCTGTGAGCCATTCTTGGATCACTCTTGTACCCCTTGACTGACTCATGGCAAGGCACACTTCAGGTGCGGTACACAGCATAGCATACTGAAGAGCCTACGTCTTAAGCATAGGGGACGACCTTCGTCCTTTCTCTCTATTCTGCCGTGGTCGAGCTTTAAGTCTTAACTTCGTACCTTACAACTCAGGCAAGAACTCCTTCTTTGACTGGCCCATCTTGAACACCTTCAAGATCATGTCAAGGTATGTGCTCATTTGAAAGTATTATTAAGCATTTTGATCTATCCTTATAGATCTTGATGCTCAATGTTCAAGTAGCTTAATCCAGGCTTTCCATTGAAAAACACTTTCAAAATAACCCTATATGCTTTCTAGAAATTCTACATCATTTCTGATCATCAATATGTCAACAACATATACTCATCAGAAATTCTATAGTGCTCCCACTCACTTCTTTGGAAATACAAGTTTCTCATAAACTTTGTACAAACCCAAAATCTTTGATCATCATCAAAGCATACATTCCAACTCCGAGATGCTCACTCCAGTCCTTAGAAGGATTGCTGGAGCTAGCATACCTTTTAGCATCCTTAGGATCAACAAAACCTTTCTGATTGTATCACATACAACCTTTCCTTACGAAAGTTGGTAAGGAAACTCGTTTTGACATCCATCTGCCAGATTTCATAAATGCAGCTTATGCTAACATGATTCCGACGGACTTAAGCATCACTACGGATGAGAAAATCTCATCATAGTCAACTCCTTGAACTTGTCGGAAAACACTTCGCCACAAGTCGAGCTTCATAGATGGTGACATTACCATCCACGTCCGTCTTCTTCTTAAAAGATCCATTTATCTCAATGGATTGCCGATCATCGGGCAAGTCCATCAAAGTCCATGCTTTGTTCTGATATATGGATACTATCTCGGATTTCATGGCTTCTAACCATTTGTCGGAATTCGGGCCCACCATCGCTTCTCCATAGCTCGTAGGTTCATTGTTGTCTAGCAACATGACCTTCAAGACAGGATCACCTTACCACTCCGAAGTAGTATGTGTCCTTGTCGTCCTACGAGGTTTGGTAGTGATTTGATCTGAAACTTCATGATCAATATCATAAGCTTCCACTTCAATTGGTGTAGGTGCCACGGGAACAACTTCCTGTGCCCTGCTACACACTGGTTGAAGTGATGGTTCAATAACCTCATCAAGTCTCCACCATCCTCCCACTCAACTCTTTCGAGAGAAACCTTTCCTCGAGAAAGGACCCGATTCTAGAAACAATCCCTTATTGCTTTCGGATCTGAATTAGGAGGTATACCCAACTGATTTGGGTTTCCTATGAAGATGCATTTTATCCGCTTTGGGTTCGAGCTTAATCCTGAAACTTTTTCACATAAGCGTCGCAGCCCCAAACCTTTAAGAAACGACAACTTAGGTTTCTCTAAACCATAATTCATACGGTGTCATCTCATCGGAATTACGTGGTGCCCTATTTAAAGTGAATGTGGTTGTCTCTAATGCCTAACCCATGAATGATAGTGGTAATTCGATAAGAGACATCATGGTACGCACCATATCCAATAGGGTGCAACTATGATGTTCGGACACACCATCACACTATGGTGTTCCAGGCGGTATTAATTGTGAAACATTTTCCACAATGTCTTAATTGTGTGCCAAAACTCGTAACTCAGATATTCATCTCTATGATCGTATCATAGACATTTTATCCTCTTGTCACAATGATCTTCTACTTCACTCTGAAATTACTTGAACCATTCAATAATTCAGACTTGTGTTTCATTAAGTAAATATTCTCAACATCTACTCGAATCATCTGTGAAGTAAGAACATAACGATATTCACTGCATGCCTCAGCACTTATTGGACTGCACACATCAAAAATGTGTTGCTTCCAACAAGTTGCTATCTTGTTCCATTTTACTGAAAGTGAGGCTTTTCAGTCATCTTGTCCATGTGGTATGATTTGCAAATCTCAAGTGATTCAAAATCAAGTGAGTCCAAACGATCCATTTGCATGGAGTTTCTTCATGCATATACACCAATAGGCATGGTTCGCATGTCTCAAACTTTTCAAAAACGAGTGAGTCCAAAGATCCATCAACATGGAGCTTCTTCATGCGTTTTATACCATTATGACTTACATGGCAGTGCCACAAGTAAGTGGTACTATCATTACTATCTTATATCTTTTGGCATGAAAATGTGTATCACTACGATCGAGATTCAATAAACCATTCATTTTAGGTGTAAGACCATTGAAGGTATTATTCAAATAAACAGAGTAACCATTATTCTCCTTAAATGAATAACCGTATTGCGATAGACATAATCCAATCATGTCTATGCTCAACGCAAACACCAATCTCGGTGGTAGAGGGAGCGTGCGATGTTAGATCACATCAAACTTGGAAACACTTCCAACATATATCGTCAGCTCACCTTTAGCTAGTCTCCGTTTATTCCGTAGCTTTTATTTCGAGTTACTAACACTTAGCAACCGAACTGGTATCCAATACCCTGGTGCTACTAGGAGTACTAGTAAAGTACACATTAACATAATGTATATCCAATACACTTCTATCGACCTTGCCAGCCTTCTCATCTACCAAGTATCTAGGGTAATGCTGCTCCAGTGGTTGTTCCCCTTATTACAGAAGCACTTAGTCTCGGGTTTGGGTTCAACCTTGGGTCTCTTCACTAGAGCAGCAGCTAAATTGCCGTTTCACGAAGTATCCCTTTGTTCCCTTGCCCTTCTTGAAACTAGTGGTTTCACCAACCATCAACAATTGATGCTCCTTCTTGATTTCTACTTTCGCGGTGTCTAACATCGCGAATACCTCAAGGATCATCATATCTATCCCTGATTTGTTATAGTTCATCACGAAGCTCTTGCAGCTTGGTGGCAATGACTTTGGAGAAACATCACTATCTCATCTGGAAGATCAACTCCCACTCGATTCAAGTGATTGTTGCACTCAGACAATCTGAGCACAAGCTCAACAATTGAGCTTCTCTCCTTAGTTTGCAGGCTAAGAAAATCGTCGGAGGTCTCAAACCTCTTGACGTGGGCACGAGCCTGAAATCCTAATTTCAGCCCTCGAAACATCTCACATGTTCCGCGACGTTTCAAAAACGTCTTTGGTGCCTCTACTTAAACCATTTAACTGAACTATCACGTAGTTATCAAAACGTGTATGTCTGATGTTCACAACATCCACAAACGACGTTTGGGGTTCAGCACACTGAGCGGTGCATTAAGGACATAAGCTTTCTACTGATCGCATAATCGCTACTGTCAACTTTCAACTATATTTTCTCTAGGAACATATCTAAAACAGTAGAACTAAAGCGCGAGCTACGACATAATTTGCAAAAGGTCTTTTGACTATGTTCAGGATAATTAAGTTCATCTTATGAACTCCCACTTAGATAGACATCCCTCTGGTCATCTAAGTGATCACATGATCCGAGTCAACTAGGCCGTGTCCGATCATCACGTGAGACGGACTAGTTTACGTCGGTGAACATCTTCATGTTGATCGTATCTACTATACGACTCATGCTCGACCTTTCGGTCTCCGTGTTCCGAGGCCATGTCTGCACATGCTAGGCTCGTCAAGTTAACCCTAAGTGTTTTCGCTGTGTAAAACTGTCTTACACCCGTTGTATGTGAACGTAAGAATCCATCACACCCGATCATCATGTGGTGCTTAGAAGCGACGAACTGTAGCAACGGTGCACAGTTAGGGGAGAACACTTCTTGAAATTTTGTAAGGGATCATCTTATTTACTACCCTCGTCCTAAGTAAACAAGATGCATAAACATGATAAACATCACATGCAATCAAATAGAGTAGTGACATGATATGGCCAATATCATATAGCTCCTTTGATCTTCATCTTCGGGGCTCCATGATCATCTTGTCACCGGCATGACACCATGATCTCCATCATCATGATCTCCATCATCGTGTCTTCATGAAGTTGTCACGCCAACGACTACTTCTACTTCTATGACTAACGCGTTTAGCAATAAAGTAAAGTAGTTTACATGGCGTTCTTCAATGACACGCAGGTCATACAAAAAATAAAGACAACTCCTATGGCTCCTGCCGGTTGTCATACTCATCGACATGCAAGTCGTGAATCCTATTACAAGAACATGATCAATCTCATACATCACATATATCATTCATCACATCCTTTGGCCATATCACATCACATAGCATACCCTGCAAAAACAAGTTAGACGTCCTCTAATTGTTGTTGCATGTTTTACGTGGCTGCTATGGGTTTCTAGCAAGAACGTTTCTTACCTACGCAAAGACCACAACGTGATATGCCAATTGCTATTTACCCTTCATAAGGACCCTTTTCATCGAATCCGATCCGACTAAAGTAGGAGAGACAGACACCCGCTAGCCACCTTATGCATCTAGTGCATGTCAGTCGGTGGAACCAGTCTCACGTAAGAGTACGTGTAAGGTCGGTCCGGGCCGCTTCATCCCACGATGCCGCCGAATCAAGATAAGACTAGTAACGGCAAGCATATTGAACAAAATCAACGCCCACAACTACTTTGTGTTCTACTCGTGCATAGAATCTACGCAATAGACCTAGCTCATGATGCCACTGTTGGGGAACGTAGCAGAAATTCAAAAATTTTCCTACGTAACACCAAGATCTATCTATGGAGAGACCAGCAACGAGTAGAAAGGAGGAGGAGAGTGCATCTACATACCCTTGTAGATCGCTAAGCGGAAGCGTTCAAGTGAACGGGGTTGATGGAGTCGTACTCGTCGTGATTCAAATCACCGATGATCAAGTGCCGAACGCACGGCACCTCCGCGTTCAACACACGTACAGCCCGGTGACGTCTCCCACGCCTTGATCCAGCAAGGAGAGAGGGAGAGGTTGAGGAAGACTCCATCCAGCAGCAGCACAACGGCGTGGTGGTGATGGAGGAGCGTGGCAATCCCGCAGGGCTTCGCCGAGCACCTACGGGAGAAGAGATGTGTCACGGGAGGCAGAGGGAGGCAACCAAAGGCCTTAGGTATGATTGCTCCTCCTTTTCCCCACTATATATAGGGCCAAGGGAGAGGGGGAGGGCGCAGCCTTGCCCCCTCCTCCAAGGAAGGGGGTGCGGCTAAGGATGGGGAGGAGTCCATCCTCCCCAAGGCACCTCGGAGGTGCCTTCCCCCTTTAGGACTCTTCCCTTTTTCCTTTATCTTGGCGCATGGGCCTCTAGGGGCTGGTGCCCTTGGCCCATGTAGGCCAAGGCGCACCCCCTACAGCCCATGTGGCCCCCCGGGGCAGGTGGCCCCACCCGGTGGGCCCCCGGGACCCTTCCGGTGGTCCCGGTACAATACCGATGACCCCGAAACTTGTCCCGATGGCCGAAACAGGACTTCCTATATATAAATCTTTACCTCCGGACCATTCCGGAACTCCTCGTGACGTCCGGGATCTCATCCGGGACTCCGAACAACATTCGGTAACCACATACAAGCTTCCTTTATAACCCTAGCGTCATCGAACCTTAAGTGTGTAGACCCTACGGGTTCGGGAGACATGCAGACATGACCGAGACGTTCTCCGGTCAATAACCAACAGCGGGATCTGGATACCCATGTTGGCTCCCACATGTTCCACGATGATCTCATCGGATGAACCACGATGTCAAGGACTCAATCGATCCCGTATTCAATTCCCTTTGTCTAGCGGTATTTTACTTGCCCGAGATTCGATCGTCGGTATACCGATACCTTGTTCAATCTCGTTACCGGCAAGTCACTTTACTCGTTCCGTAACACATCATCCCGTGATCAACTCCTTGGTCACATTGCGCATATGATGATGTCCTACCGAGTGGGCCCAGAGATACCTCTCCGTTTACACGGAGTGACAAATCCCAGTCTCGATCCGCATAAAACAATAGATACTTTCGGAGATACCTGTAGTGCACCTTTATAGTCACCCAGTAACGTTGTGACGTTTGATACACCCAAAGCACTCCTACGGTATCCAGGAGTTATACGATCTCATGGTCAAAGGAAGAGATACTTGACATTCGCAAAGCTCTAGCAAATGAACTACTCGATCTTTTGTGCTAGTCTTAGGATTGGGTCTTGTCCATCACATCATTCTCCTAATGATGTGATCCCGTTATCAACGACATCCAATGTCCATAGCCAGGAAACCATGACTATCTGTTGATCACAACGAGCTAGTCAACTAGAGGCTCACTAGGGACATATTGTGGTCTATGTATTCACACGTGTATTACGATTTCCGGATAATACAGTTATAGCATGAATAAAAGACAATTATCATGAACAAGGAAATATAATAATAATACTTTTATTATTTCCTCTAGGGCATATTTCCAACACCTATATATACCTACGTACCCCGAAAACATCCAGGAGCACCACGAAACACAATTTCCACCACCGTAACCTTCTGTATCCGCGAGATCTCATCTTGGAGCCTTCGCCGGCACTCTGCCGGAGGGGGAATCGACCACAGAGGGCTTCTACATCAACATCCTTGCCCCTCCGATGAGTTGTGAGTAGTTTACCACAGACCTACGGGTCCATAGTTATTAGCTAGATGGCTTCTTCTCTCTTTTTGGATCTCAATACAATGTTCTCCCCCTCTCTTGTGGAGATCTATTCGATGTAATCTCTTTTTGCGGTGTGTTTGTCGAGATACGATGAATTGTGGGTTTATGATCAGATTTATCTATGGATAATAATTGAATCTTCTCTGAATTCTTTTATGTATGATTGAGTTATCTTTGCAAGTCTCTTCGAATTATCAGTTTGGTTTGGCCTACTAGATTGGTCTTTCTTGCCATAGGAGAAGTGCTTAGCTTTGGGTTCAATCTTGCGGTGTTCTTACCCAGTGACAGATAGGGTTGCAAGACACATATTGTATTGTTGTGGTGTTCTCAGTTTGTTTGTGTAGGTGCGTGGGACTTTTGAGGAGCCTCCTACTGGATTGATACCTTGGTTCTCAAAACTAAGGGAAATACTTACGCTACACTTGCTGCATCACCCTCTCCTCTTCGAGGAAAACCAATGCAAGCTCAAGACGTAGCACGGTGCGATATGATATATCAACAGAGGGGAGGAGGATGAGGCAGTGCAGGCGAGGAGATAGACGGCGTTAAGGTTGTCCCATGCTATAGGTTGGTTCTGCGATGACCCATATGTTGGAAGTATGCCCTAGAGACTAATATTGTATTACTATATTTCTATGTTCAAAATTAAGAGTTTATATTCTTAAGAGTCTATGCTATAACTGCTATGATCATGGAATATACGATTCAGTGCAAAACTCATATGCACATGTGGAATGATAAATGGTAAACCAGATTCCTAGTCTCGTCTCAAAGACTATCTCAAGTGTTGTTGGTAGTCACGTTTTTTGGATCTTAGGATATTGTTAAATGTAACGATAGTCCTAAAATAACATTGAGAATATAACATTGGAAGAAAGATCATATAAAACTTGTTTGTTATAATTTGAGATGCAATCATCACAAGTCAATTGTTATAACACGAAGAATTAACGTGTGATTTAATTCTGCAGACCATGAGAGCATCAAAGTCACTTCTTACCGTACAGTGGACTTTAGGGTTGCTCATACGTCATTTGTAACATGGTGGTCATAACGACAACTTACAGGTACATCAAAAAGTTTAACAAGAGACTAGATAACTCAAGAGTAAGATTTGCTCCTCCGACAATGGAGAGATATTCTTAGTTCCCACTAGGTGTGACATCATACATCGTCGTCTGGGCAGACACATGTGACTAAGTCACAGGGATGCTGGAACATGTCAACAAGAAAGAAGAACATAATCGGTAACGAGGAGACCGGTATAGTAAGCATGAGAATGACTCAAAAGGATACCGATACATCTCACCTTGAATTTTGTATAGTATCACGAAGCAAAAGGAATAGCACATGATAACCAAAGGTTCACTCGATTGTCATTCGTGTATTCATAGGGATCGATATGGATGTCCACGGTTCCGCTATGGGTCACTAAACGAAAGGAGTTCTGTTCCTGTCTATGTTTTACAGAACCTACAAGGTCACAAGCTTAAGGAAGTTTCACTAATATTCAAAATAGTTTTGATAAGAACCAGAAGCATTTCAGGGTCACGAGAACGGTTTCAGAGTTTATCGGTCAATACCTGGTATTTCCGATAAATAATATATAGGTGGAAAATGTTTTTGGAGATGTTAAATTAACAATAAAAGGCTCTAATAATAGTTAGGAGGCTTTTATACTTAATTTAATATCAGCGGGCCTTAAAAGGCCAAGTGAGGAAAAGCATATTGGGCCACTTAGGCCCAATAGATGGAGACACCCCCTTCCTCCTTGTAGAAGGAAGGGGGAGGCCGAATTAGAGGGGGATTTCCTCCACTCTTTGGCCGGTCAAAGGGGGAGGATTCCTTTCCCCTTGTGGCACCCCTCTCTCCTCCCTCCAACCTATATATACTTGAGGATTTTGGCCCTTTTGATAGACAAGTTTTGGTGCCTTCTCCAGTTCTCTAGTTCTAGTTTGTCGTAGTCGATCAATTAGAGCTATACCTAGGTCCTCTAATCCTCATAATTCGAAGCCCAATGTGGTACTAATCTCCTCCCTCTAATTCTCTGGCAATGATTAGCTCTGGATGGTGAATTGATGCCGGATCGTGGAGACCGTACGCTTGCAACTCGTAGAGAGGCCATGCTTTCGGTCTTCCGTTCGGGGAATTGTTCATGGGTAGTCCACGAGATCATTCATCTACGGTTTGAGGCTCTCAAAGTATGATCTACATCGACTCATCTTCTTCCGCTGCAACTCGAAGTCAATATTGATATGATCCAAACCGTTTATCGCATCTTCATATTGTTCCTCGGTGATCGTAAGGCTATTTTTTAATATTATACTAAGTTTCCCAACACCATCGGCGTGTCAGAACATATGAACTAACGGATGGTGATCTAAGACATGCGAATAAGATGAAAAGGTTAATAAAAACAGGTGAGTAAAAGGGTTTGGTGGTATATAACCAGAAAGCAAAGGAGATTTAATTAGGCGGAAGGGACTAAAATGAATGTTGATATTAGGAGATAGATAGGCCCAAGGTTTAGGTTGGTGCCAAGGAAGTCCATCATTTGATATGCAAAAAGTGTGTCTGGTGGGCGGGGTAACATGACGATGGATACAGGGGCTATGGCAGGATTGGGCCCGGCCTTGGGTCCTCTTCACTACACCATAGCTACAGGTAGATGAATAATGTGAACATGCACGCCACCGTCATGCCCTATCGTGCGTGAGGCTTGTCTGTGCCCTGGATAGATAGTCATGGGGGCATGCAAATAACATGAAAATGAAAGACAAAAACGGATGAATAAAGGGTTTGATGGCAGATAAACAGACAACCAATCGGCCAGCTAGCTAGGTGGAAGCTACCGGGTCATAATTTGCGTGCTTAGATTGAAAATAGTGTGTATGAGCACGTGGCCATCATGCCCGACGTGCCTGGGGCTTGTCTCCGCCCCCCGGATGGATGGTCATCTAAGGCATGCAAAAAAGATGAAATGAACGACAAAAACAGATGAGTAAAAGGTTTGGTGGCAGATAAACAGGCAACCAATCCGCCAGCTAGCTAGGTGGAAGATAGCGAGTTGTAATTTACGTGCTCAGATCAAAAATAGTGTGTACGAGCACATGGCCGCCACACCCCGGCGTGCCTGGGGCTTGTCTCTGCCCCCTGGATGGATGATCATCTGAGGCACGCAAATAAGATGAAAATGTACAACAAAAACGGATAAGTAAAGATTTTGGCGGTGTTTAAACAGCTAAGCAATCATCCAGCTAGCTAGGTGGAAGGCAACGAGTTATAATTTTGTTTGAACATTGCTTATATGTATTATATAGACAATAAGAGGTAGTTGAAGGTAAAATACTTGACGATTAATCGAGGATGAACTCCAATTAATGTGAGTGATGGAATGGATAACCATGGTGGGTGTATGTCACTATTATTTATAAGAGTGTGTCCTTTTATTTACATTTATTTGACTATAATGACGGTGTATGTTGTCTGGTTAGCTGCAATGCACTCTTGCAGTCGGTCCAAAAACAAGCGAGTGCTTCTTTTTATTCTATTATCATGCTATAGTGGAATTACCAAGGGCCCGATCGTAATGGCGATGCGATATTCCTAGCAGCTGGCAGTAACCAGAAGAGTAAGTTTTTTTGTTTTGTTTTTTCAACGACAAAAAGAGTGAGTGAATGAGAGGTAAATGTAGAACTGGGCGGGCCCACATGGTTGCTTCCTTGCTAGTTGTTTACCAGCCCAGCCCACCACCAAGATCGAGACACCAGCGTGGCTTTTCTTTCTTTTTTGTCCCTTTCTTCCTCCTCCCCTCCCCTTCCCTGTCGATTTTTCTCCCCCTCCCCCTCCTCCTCCTCCTCCTCCTCCTCCTATAAATCCTTCCTGCGGTGGCCTTTCCAAACTATACCAACCCATTCCTTCATACACCAACAATCCATCCATCCGTAGATCCATCCATCCCTTCTTCCTCCTCTTACAAGCCAAGAAGCAGAGATCCAACAGTCAACAGAGGAGAAGAAGATGTTCGTCGATGCGGGCTTTAGCTTCTCCGCCTACTCTTCTTCACCGTTGGGCTACTACTACTCCTCCGTCTTCTCCTACCCCCACCCAGACTACTCCTCCTTCTCCTCCCCCTCATCCTCCGCTGCTCCGGCGCAACCGCCGTCGCCACCTCTGCCTCTCCTGCACCAACAACATCAAGCCGCTATTATTGCTGCACCCAACACCGCCCCCGCCGCCATGTACCACCACCTCGTGAGTACCTTTTCCCCGCTATCATAATTTTTGCATACAGCAGGTTGTAATTTTCTTTAAACATTGCTTATATGTAATGTATGGAAAATAAGAGGGAGCTAAAGGTAATTTACTTAACGATTAATCGAGGATGAATTACAATTAATATGAGTGGATGGAATGGATGAACATCGTGGGTGTGTGCCACTATTATATATAAGAGTGTACTCTCTTATTTCCTTCTATTTGTCCCTAGTGAGGGTGTACGTTGTCTGGTTGGCTAAATGCACTCTGGCAGCTAGTCCAAAAAGAGTCGAGTGCTTCTTCTCCTTTTATCTTGTTACAAGAGGAATTACCAAGGTTGCGATCGTAATGGCCATGCAATATTGCTAGCTGCTAGTAGTAAGAAGAAGAGTGAGTAAGTGAATGAGAGGGAGATGCAGTAGTTGGGCTAATATGGTTGCTTCCTTGCCAGCTTGCTTGTTGTTTGCCAGCAGCAACATCCTAGCACTGCGTGTGTGTGATGCCCTGGCGTGCCCACGGCTTATCTTCGCCCTGGATGGATGGTCATTTGGGGCATGCAAATTAGATGAAAATGAGCAACAAAAGAGGTTAAGTAAATGGTTTGGTGGTAGATAGATAAACATGCAACCAGTCGGCCAGCTGGCTAGGTGGAAGGTAGTGGGTTGTAATTCGCGTGCTCGGGTCGGAAATAGTGTGGACGAGCACGTGGCCGGCCGTCACTTCCCGATGTGCCCAGGGCTTCTCTCTGCCTTGGAAGGATGTTCATTTGAGGCCGCAAATAAGAAGAAAATAAGGGATAAAAAATGGTTGAGTAAAGGGTTTGGTGGTAGATAGATAAACAGGCAACCAATCGGCCAACTAGCTAGGTGGAAGGTAGCGGGTTGTAATTTCCGTGCTCAGGTCGAAAACAGTGTGGACGAGTATGTGGCCGTCACGCCCCCGACGTGCCTAGGGATTGTCTCCAACCTGGATGGATGGTCATTTGAGGCACGCAAATAAGATGAAAATGAGCTACAACAATGGTTGAGTAAAGGGTTTGGTGGTAGATAGATAAACAGGCAACCAATCGGCTAGCTAGCTAGGTGGAAGGTAGCGGGTTGTAATTTCCGTGCTCAGGTCGAAAACAGTGTGGACGAGCATGTGGCCGTCACGCCCCCGACGTGCCTAGGGATTGTCTCCAACCTGGATGGATGGTCATTTGAGGCACGCAAATAAGATGAAAATGAGCTACAAAAATGGTTGAGTAAAGGGTTTGGTGGTACATAGATAAACAGGCAACCAATCGGCCAGCTAGCTAGGTGGAAGGTAGCGGGTTGTAATTTCCGTGCTCAGGTCGAAAACAGTGTGGACGAGCATGTGGCCGTCACGCCCCCGACGTGCCTAGGGATTGTCTCCAACCTGGATGGATGGTCATTTGAGGCACGCAAATAAGATGAAAATGAGCTACAAAAATGGTTGAGTAAAGGGTTTGGTGGTAGATAGATAAACAAGCAACCAATCGGCCAGCTAGCTAGGTGGAAGGTAGCGGGTTGTAATTTCCGTGCTCAGGTCGAAAACAGTGTGGACGAGCATGTGGCCGTCACGCCCCCGATGTGCCTAGGGATTGTCTCCAACCTGGATGGATGGTCATTTGAGGCACGCAAATAAGATGAAAATGAGCTACAAAAATGGTTGAGTAAAGGGTTTGGTGGTAGATAGATAAACAGGCAACCAATGCCAGCTAGCTAGGTGGAAGGTAGCGGGTTGTAATTTCCGTGCTCAGGTCGAAAACAGTGTGGACGAGCATGTGGCCGTCACGCCCCCGACGTGCCTAGGGATTGTCTCCAACCTGGATGGATGGTCATTTGAGGCACGCAAATAAGATGAAAATGAGCTACAAAAATGGTTGAGTAAAGGGTTTGGTGGTAGATAGATAAACAGGCAACCAATCGGCCAGCTAGCTAGGTGGAAGGTAGCGGGTTGTAATTTCCGTGCTCAGGTCGAAAACAGTGTGGACGAGCATGTGGCCGTCACGCCCCCGACGTGCCTAGGGATTGTCTCCAACCTGGATGGATGGTCATTTGAGGCACGCAAATAAGATGAAAATGAGCTACAAAAATGGTTGAGTAAAGGGTTTGGTGGTACATAGATAAACAGGCAACCAATCGGCCAGCTAGCTAGGTGGAAGGTAGCGGGTTGTAATTTCCGTGCTCAGGTCGAAAACAGTGTGGACGAGCATGTGGCCGTCACGCCCCCGATGTGCCTAGGGATTGTCTCCAACCTGGATGGATGGTCATTTGAGGCACGCAAATAAGATGAAAATGAGCTACAAAAATGGTTGAGTAAAGGGTTTGGTGGTAGATAGATAAACAGGCAACCAATCGGCCAACTAGCTAGGTGGAATGTAGCGGGTTGTAATTTGCGTGCTCAAGTCGAAAATAGTATGGACGATCACGTGGCCGTCTCGCCCCAGCGTGCCCGAGGCTTGTTTCCACCCTCTGGATGGATGGTCATTTGAGGCACGTAAATAAGATGAAAATGAACGGCAAAAAAGGATGAGTAAAGAGTTTGGCAGCGTATAAACAACCAACTAGTTAGGTGAAAGGCAGCGGGTTGTAATTTTGTTTAGACGTTGCTTATATGTAATATATATGGAAAATAAGAGAGAGGTGAAGGTAATTTACTTGACGATTAATGAAGGATGAAATAAGAGAGAGGTGGACCGAATAGATAAAAATCGTGGGTGTATGCTAGTATTGTGTTCTTTTATTTCCTTTTATTTGACCATAATGAAAATGTATGTCTAGTTGGCAAGAATGCACTCTAGCAGTGTGTCCAAAAACAACCGAGTGTTTCTTCTCCATCTAGTATCATGCTATAAGAGGGTTTATCAAGGGTGTGATCGTAATGGCGATGCGATATTGGTAGCTGCTGGCAGCAACAAAGAAGAGTGAGTTTTTATGTTTTGTTTTTGAGGCGACAAGAAGAGGGAGTGAATGAGAGGGAAATGTAGAACCGGACGGGCCCATATGGTTGCTTCCATCTTGCTTGTTGTTGACCAGCCCAGCCCAGCCCAGCCCACCACCAATATGGAGACACCAGCCTGGCTTTTCTTTCTTTTTTTGTCTCTTTCTTCCTCCTCCCCTCCCCCGCCGCTCTTTCTTCTTCCTCCTCCCCCCTTGCTTCTTCTCCTCGTATAAATCCTTCCTGCGGCGGCCTTTCCAATCTCTCCCAACCCATTCCTTCACCCGTTCGGAGATCCATCCATTCCTTCTTCCTCCTCCAACAACAAGTGAAGAAGCAGAACCCATAAGTCAACGTAGAAGAAGAAGAAGAAGATGTTGGCCGACGCGGGCTTCAGCTTCTCCGCCTACTCTTCTTCGCAGCCGGGGCCGGGGCCGGGCTACTCATACTCATACTCCCCCACAGTCTTCTCCCACCCACACCCAGACCACTCCTCCACCTCTGCCTCCGATGCTCCGGCGCAACCGCCGCCAGCACTGCCGCTCCTGCATCAACAACATCAAGCCGCCGCTGCTGTTGCTGTTGCTGCACCCGACGACACCGCCGCCATCTACCACCTCCTCGTGAGTAGTACTTGTCGATTTCCCATTTCTTCTACTCCATTAGTTTGCATAGATGCACCAATTACCTCACCTAGTTCCTCTGCAAGCGATCTCCTCTCTTCTCCTGCGTCACATCACATCAACTGCCGCCGCCGCCAATTCTTCTCGTCTCCGTCCGTCGAGACAAATTATAATGTCGCTTTCAGCCTTCTTGTTTTTGCGCCCCACCTTGAATATCGACGGCCTCTGCTCTGCTCTCAGGGGCGAATAAAATGCAGACTATCAACTCTTCTGTATATACTTATGGACAAGTAAAGGGAGGAGGTGTCAACTAGTCTAGACTAGAAACAACCTCCCTTTAGTGGAGGAGTATTAAAAATGGGATATATATATATATATATATATATATTAAAAATGGGATATATATATATATATATATCCCATTTTTAATATATATATATATATATATATCCCATTTTTAATACTCCTCCACTAATTACCAAAAATGACATCCCTAATACTTACTGCCCACCTTTAATCACTCACTGCTTCTTCCACCCTTTGCTTTACTTTTCTTGTTGCAAAAATAATATCTAGACAAGACAAAGCGTTAGAGATGTTGTCTTGTGATTTAACATAGTATGTAATCGACGGCAGATTATATGATCCTCACTACTTTTTACTAAAAGATCCCAGATAACAGTTGGCCTTGTTGCCTTTGAATCTTCTCGCACACGAGGCCAGCCAGGTCACACATATATTTTAATTTCCTTCTCTTTCTTTAGCTGCCAATTTGAAGTGAATTACGATGTGTTTTTGGCCAATTTGAGATGCCCCTGTCCCTGAGCGGTATCATGTGGTGTGGTGGTAGCAAAGCATGACATGTGCACCTACGCTGAAATACAATAACGATAAATAGTGCTCTACATGCAGCTACCTCTTTATTTACTACCACTTTGCTTTTTATTTTTACTGAGGTTCCTTTTTACTGAATGAGTGAATGAATTGCCCTACTCTGTTCATGTTGAGTTTACTTCATTATACTTGTAGAAATGAAGTACTAGCTTTGATTCTTTCTGGTACCAGAAATTAAGTGTTTCTCATTCTTTTAGGATTAAATATTTTGTCACCTCTAATATTTTGTTTCATGCATGTATGGAAAAAAAATAACAGGGAGACATGGGGCAGCCATCCCTGATATCAGAGTATGACCTGGGAGCAGAGGGTGACCTGTTCAAGGCTCCGGAGCCCATAATCGAGGAGCCGCTGCTCGCCCTCGACCCCGTCGCCGCCGCCATCTCCATGATGTCCGGCAGCAACAACGCCATGAACGACACCATCAAGGCCTCGGACATGAGCTTGAGTGAGGCACTGTACAAGTGCGAGAAGGAGCTCATGGAGGAGTCGGCCATCGAGGAGACGATATCCGAACTGCTGAACGTCAAGATCCCCATGCTGCAGGTCGAGGACGTGCCCGGGGAGCTCAGGGCCTCTGCCGACGAATGCTCGCTCCAGAAGAGCATCAGCCTTAACTCGGCCGACTGGATGAACGGGTCGGCGGTGACGCCCAACTTCTTCGACTTCCAAGGGCTTGACTTCGAAGCGGCATTCGGGCTCCGGCGAGTCTACAGCGAGGGTGACATTCACCTTTGTGACATGGTGATGACAATTTCCTTTCTCTCCCTGTTGCACTGCACAACACAACACTAGATGGAAATGGAATTATTGTGATGACCTTTCACCTTTGTGACTCCAAGTGAGCACAGCTGTCGAAAAAAGAGACGGCAAGTACACAAACCAAACCTAAAAGGCGTTGCTTTCTCATGGCATTGGACAAAAACCTCACTGATATAGTAGTGTAGTGCTTTGCTCAACATGAAAAGGCCGTTCCGTTCCGTTATATAAATAAAAGCTATAAATAACAGCTAGCTAGTGATGTGATCTCAGAGGTTGCTAATTCTGCTCAAAGCCACCTTTCCCTTAATGGCCTCCTCACTGCTTTAGCTGATACTATAGGGCACACTCACCACTAGTATATATAGCAACACTTGCTGTGTGGTATCTTTCAAGTTGCTTAGTTTTTTCTCATTCACACGCACACACGATGTATAGATAAATGCCATGTTATCCTAATATGTGTTTAGGTAGGATCAACTTTTTAATAGTGGGACTGCAAGCCTAAGATTACTTATTAGGATCTTTTTACCTCTTTTTTCGACAGAGGCTTGGTGCCAATACCCCTCGAGCTGGGATCGCGGCAAATGTGCAGGCATCTGGTGAGAGGCTTGTGACCATCAGTGACCTGAAAAGGGAGGAAAGGAAGCAAAAGCTCAACAGGTACAGGGAGAAGAAGATCCAGAGGAACTTTGGCAGAAAGATCAAGGTACACAAACTAATCTCTCTTCCTTTTCTTCCCGTACTAACACACAAGTAAAATAAACAAGAAGGGTGATAGATCAGAGTGTGTGTTGCAGTATGCTTGCAGGAAGGCTCTGGCAGACAGCCAGCCGAGGGTGCGAGGGAGGTTCGCCAAGATGGACGATGGCTACATGCTCAAGCCAAGGAAGTAGACAGCCATGGAAGGCCACCGAGGTTGCTGCGAAGCTGATGAGGAAGTTAGACAAGGTTGTTGCAGGAAGCTGATGAGCACGTTGAGGTGCAGGGCGCAGGCTTCAAGCATGTTATATTTGGTGTTCCTTCTCCCCCAACAGCGGCAGCGAACCATTCAGTTGCAAGGTCGCCTTCGCTCTTATACTCGAGAGCTCTGCAAGTACTAAGAGGCGTCTCTCTGATGGCCAAGATCTTGTCTTCAACATGAACAACTCTAGTACTTAGACTCTGAGAGTATAGAGTTTACTAGTGTTGAGGATAGGAGTGTCTCGTAAAAGAGTTTGCACTGAGAAAGGCGAGCCAAAGTACTTTACTTTTTCCGTATCCCGAAACTGTCGTTCTCTAGCCTCTTTGGAACAGAGCTTTACTTAATACATGACATTTATCCTCATCTCCGTTGCCATATATAGGAGTCTCCGTTGCCATCTTACTAAATATCTCTAGTAAACC